>NW_026263195.1:3313474-3614699 GCF_947179515.1 Apodemus sylvaticus
GAAGTGGTATTCTTACATATCCTTTCGAGAGAAAACTGCCCTTTGCCTTCTCTTTTGAGGCTACACACTTAGACATACACGCAACATGAAAGCTTTTCGACTTACAACGTGTTGTTTAGGAAAAACAAGATAATTTCGCACGATGCGGGATTTCCTTAAAACGTGATTTTCTGAAAAATTTTGACGAAAGAAAATTCTCCTTTTGGTTCTCTTTAGATGCTACATGTTAAGACGTACACGCCACAACAATTCTTTTCGAGATACAACGTGTAGTTTTGGAGATACAAGCTAATTTTGTACTATGCGTTATTTCTTCTCGTAAAGAGTTTCCAGTGCGTATGTATATGTCTTTACTCTGCAAAACTGTATTTCCTTATGAAGTGGTATTCTTACATATCCTTTCGAGAGAAAACTGTCCTGTGCCTTCTCTTTTGAGGCTACACACTTAGACATACACACAACATGAAAGCTTTTCGACTTACAACGTGTTGTTTAGGAAAAACAAGATAATTTCGCACGATGCGGGATTTCCTTAAAACGTGATTTTCTGAAAAATTTTGACGAAAGAAAATTCTCCTTTTGGTTCTCTTTAGATGCTACATGTTAAGACGTACACGCCACAACAATTCTTTTCGAGATACAACGTGTAGTTTTGGAGATACAAGCTAATTTTGTACTATGCGTTATTTCTTCTCGTAAAGAGTTTCCAATGCGTACGTATATGTCTTTACTCTGCAAAACTGCATTTCCTCATGAAGTGGTATTCTTATATATCCTTTCGAGAGAAAACTGTCCTGTGCCTTCTCTTTTGAGGCTACACACTTAGACATACACGCAACATGAAAGCTTTTCGACTTACAACGTGTTGTTTAGGAAAAACAAGATAATTTCGCACGATGCGGGATTTCCTTAAAACGTGATTTTCTGAAAAATTTTGACGAAAGAAAATTCTCCTTTTTGTTCCCTTTAGATGCTACATGTTAAGACGTACACGCCACAACAATTCTTTTCGAGATACAACGTGTAGTTTTGGAGATACAAGCTAATTTTGTACTATGCGTTATTTCTTCTCGTAAAGAGTTTCCAATGCGTACGTATATGTCTTTACTCTGCAAAACTGTATTTCCTTATTGAAGTGGTATTCTTACATATCCTTTCGAGAGAAAACTGTCCTGTGCCTTCTCTTTTGAGGCTACACACGTAGACATACACGCAACATGAAAGCTTTTCGACTTACAACCTGTTGTTTAGGAAAAACAAGATAATTTCGCACGATGCGGGATTTCCTTAAAACGTGATTTTCTGAAAAATTTTGACGAAAGAAAATTCTCCTTTTCGTTCTCTTTAGATGCTACATGTTAAGACGTACACGCCACAACAATTCTTTTCGAGATACAACGTGTAGTTTTGGAGATACAAGCTAATTTTGTACTATGCGTTATTTCTTCTCGTAAAGAGTTTCCAATGCGTACGTATATGTCTTTACTCTGCAAAACTGTATTTCCTTATGAAGTGGTATTCTTACATATCCTTTCGAGAGAAAACTGTCCTGTGCCTTCTCTTTTGAGGCTACACACTTAGACATACACGCAACATGAAAGCTTTTCGACTTACAACGTGTTGTTTAGGAAAAACAAGATAATTTCGCACGATGCGGGATTTCCTTAAAACGTGATTTTCTGAAAAATTTTGACGAAAGAAAATTCTCCTTTTGGTTCTCTTTAGATGCTACATGTTAAGACGTACACGCCACAACAATTCTTTTCGAGATACAACGTGTAGTTTTGGAGATACAAGCTAATTTTGTACTATGCGTTATTTCTTCTCGTAAAGAGTTTCCAATGCGTAAGTATATGTCTTTACTCTGCAAAACTGTATTTCCTTATGAAGTGGTATTCTTACATATCCTTTCGAGAGAAAACTGTCCTGTGCCTTCTCTTTTGAGGCTACACACGTAGACATACACGCAACATGAAAGCTTTTCGACATACAACGTGTTGTTTAGGAAAAACAAGATAATTTCGCACGATGCGGGATTTCCTTAAAACGTGATTTTCTGAAAAATTTTGACGAAAGAAAATTCTCCTTTTGGTTCTCTTTAGATGCTACATGTTAAGACGTACACGCCACAACAATTCTTTTCGAGATACAACGTGTAGTTTTGGAGATACAAGCTAATTTTGTACTATGCGTTATTTCTTCTCGTAAAGAGTTTCCAATGCGTACGTATATGTCTTTACTCTGCAAAACTCTATTTCCTTATGAAGTGGTATTCTTACATATCCTTTCGAGAGAAAACTGTCCTATGCCTTCTCTTTTGAGGCTACACACTTAGACATACACGCAACATGAAAGCTTTTCGACTTACAACGTGTTGTTTAGGAAAAACAAGATAATTTCGCACGATGCGGGATTTCCTTAAAACGTGATTTTCTGAAAAATTTTGACGAAAGAAAATTCACCTTTTGGTTCTCTTTAGATGCTACATGTTAAGACGTACACGCCACAACAATTCTTTTCGAGATACAACGTGTAGTTTTGGAGATACAAGCTAATTTTGTACTATGCGTTATTTCTTCTCGTAAAGAGTTTCCAATGCGTACGCGTATGTCTTTACTCTGCAAAACTGTATTGCCTTATGAAGTGGTATTCTTACATATCCTTTCGAGAGAAAACTGTCCTGTGCCTTCTCTTTTGAGGCTACACACGTAGACATACACGCAACATGAAAGCTTTTCGACTTACAACGTGTTGTTTAGGAAAAACAAGATAATTTCGCACGATGCGGGATTTCCTTAAAACGTGATTTTCTGAAAATTTTTGACGCAAGAAAATTCTCCTTTTTGTTCCCTTTAGATGCTACATGTTAAGACGTACACGCCACAACAATTCTTTTCGAGATACAACGTGTAGTTTTGGAGATACAAGCTAATTTTGTACTATGCGTTATTTCTTCTCGTAAAGAGTTTCCAATGCGTACGTGTATGTCTTTACTCTGCAAAAGTGTATTTCCTTATGAAGTGGTATTCTTACATATCATTTCGAGAGAAAACTGTCCTGTGCCTTCTCTTTTGAGGCTACACACTTAGACATACACGCAACATGAAAGCTTTTCGACTTACAACGTGTTGTTTAGGAAAAACAAGATAATTTCGCACGATGCGGGATTTCCTTAAAACGTGATTTTCTGAAAAATTTTGACGAAAGAAAATTCTCCTTTTGGTTCTCTTTAGATGCTACATGTTAAGACGTACACGCCACAACAATTCTTTTCGAGATACAACGTGTAGTTTTGGAGATACAAGCTAATTTTGTACTATGCGTTATTTCTTCTCGTAATAGTTTCCAATGCGTACGTATATGTCTTTACTCTGCAAAACTGTATTTCCTTATGAAGTGGTATTCTTACATATCCTTTCGAGAGAAAACTGTCCTGTGCCTTCTCTTTTGAGGCTACACACTTAGACATACACGCAACATGAAAGCTTTTCGACTTACAACGTGTTGTTTAGGAAAAACAAGATAATTTCGCACGATGAGGGATTTCCTTAAAACGTGATTTTCTGAAAAATTTTGACGAAAGAAAATTCTCCTTTTGGTTCTCTTTAGTTGCTACATGTTAAGACGTACACGCCACAACAATTCTTTTCGAGATACAACGTGTAGTTTTGGAGATACAAGCTAATTTTGTACTATGCGTTATTTCTTCTCGTAAAGAGTTTACAATGCGTACGTATATGTCTTTACTCTGCAAAACTCTATTTCCTTATGAAGTCGTATTCTTACATATCCTTTCTAGAGAAAACTGTCCTGTGCCTTCTCTTTTGAGGCTACACACTTAGACATACACGCCACATGAAAGCTTTTCGACTTACAACGTGTTGTTTAGGAAAAACAAGATAATTTCGCACGATGCGGGATTTCCTTAAAACGTGATTTTCTGAAAAATTTTGACGAAAGAAAATTCTCCTTTTGGTTCCCTTTAGATGCTACATGTTAAGACGTACACGCCACAACAATTCTTTTCGAGATACAACGTGTAGTTTTGGAGATACAAGCTAATTTTGTACTATGCGTTATTTCTTCTCGTAAAATGTTTCCAATGCGTACGTATATGTCTTTACTCTGCAAAACTGTATTTCCTTATGAAGTGGTATTCTTACATATCCTTTCGAGAGAAAACTGTCCTGTGCCTTCTCTTTTGAGGCTACACACTTAGACATACACGCAACATGAAAGCTTTTCGACTTACAACGTGTTGTTTAGGAAAAACAAGATAATTTCGCACGATGCGGGATTTCCTTAAAACGTGATTTTCTGAAAAATTTTGACGAAAGAAAATTCTCCTTTTGGTTCTCTTTAGATGCTACATGTTAAGACGTACACGCCACAACAATTCTTTTCGAGATACAACGTGTAGTTTTGGAGATACAAGCTAATTTTGTACTATGCGTTATTTCTTCTCGTAAAGAGTTTCCAATGCGTACGTATATGTCTTTACTCTGCAAAACTGTATTTCCTTATGAAGTGGTATTCTTACATATCCTTTCGAGAGAAAACTGTCCTGTGCCTTCTCTTTTGAGGCTACACACTTAGACATACACGCAACATGAAAGCTTTTCGACTTACAACGTGTTGTTTAGGAAAAACAAGATAATTTCGCACGATGCGGGATTTCCTTAAAACGTGATTTTCTGAAAAATTTTGACGAAAGAAAATTCTCCTTTTGGTTCTCTTTAGATGCTACATGTTAAGACGTACACGCCACAACAATTCTTTTCGAGATACAACGTGTAGTTTTGGAGATACAAGCTAATTTTGTACTATGCGTTATTTCTTCTCGTAAGAGTTTTTAATGCGTACGTATATGTCTTTACTCTGCAAAACTGTATTTCCTTATGAAGTGGTATTCTTACATATCCTTTCGAGAGAAAACTGTCCTGTGCCTTCTCTTTTGAGGCTACACACTTAGACATACACGCAACATGAAAGCTTTTCGACTTACAACGTGTTGTTTAGGAAAAACAAGATAATTTCGCACGATGCGGGATTTCCTTAAAACGTGATTTTCTGAAAAATTTTGACGAAAGAAAATTCTCCTTTTGGTTCTCTTTAGATGCTACATGTTAAGACGTACACGCCACAACAATTCTTTTCGAGATACAACGTGTAGTTTTGGAGATACAAGCTAATTTTGTACTATGCGTTATTTCTTCTCGTAAGAGTTTTTAATGCGTACGTATATGTCTTTACTCTGCAAAACTGTATTTCCTTATGAAGTGGTATTCTTACATATCCTTTCGAGAGAAAACTGTCCTGTGCCTTCTCTTTTGAGGCTACACACTTAGACATACACGCAACATGAAAGCTTTTCGACTTACAACGTGTTGTTTAGGAAAAACAAGATAATTTCGACGATGCGGGATTTCCTTAAAACGTGATTTTCTGAAAAATTTTGACGAAAGAAAATTCTCCTTTTGGTTCTCTTTAGATGCTACATGTTAAGACGTACACACCACAACAATTCTTTTCGAGATACAACGTGTAGTTTTGGAGATACAAGCTAATTTTGTACTATGCGTTATTTCTTCTCGTAAAGAGTTTCCAATGCGTACGTATATGTCTTTACTCTGCAAAACTGTATTTCCTTATGAAGTGGTATTCTTACATATCCTTTCGAGAGAAAACTGTCCTGTGCCTTCTCTTTTGAGGCTACACACTTAGACATACACGCAACATGAAAGCTTTTCGACTTCCAACCTGTTGTTTAGGAAAAACAAGATAATTTCGCACGATGCGGGATTTCCTTAAAACGTGATTTTCTGAAAAATTTTGACGAAAGAAAATTCTCCTTTTGGTTCTCTTTAGATGCTACATGTTAAGACGTACACGCCACAACAATTCTTTTCGAGATACAACGTGTAGTTTTGGAGATACAAGCTAATTTTGTACTATGCGTTATTTCTTCTCGTAAAGAGTTTCCAATGCGTACGTATATGTCTTTACGCTGCAAAACTGTATTTCCTTATGAAGTGGTATTCTTACATATCCTTTCGAGAGAAAACTGTCCTGTGCCTTCTCTTTTGAGGCTACACACTTAGACATACACGCAACATGAAAGCTTTTCGACTTACAACGTGTTGTTTAGGAAAAACAAGATAATTTCGCACGATGCGGGATTTCCTTAAAACGTGATTTTCTGAAAAATTTTGACGAAAGAAAATTCTCCTTTTGGTTCTCTTTAGATGCTACATGTTAAGACGTACACGCCACAACAATTCTTTTCGAGATACAACGTGTAGTTTTGGAGATACAAGCTAATTTTGTACTATGCGTTATTTCTTCTCGTAAAGAGTTTCCAATGCGTACGTATATGTCTTTACTCTGCAAAACTGCATTTCCTCATGAAGTGGTATTCTTATATATCCTTTCGAGAGAAAACTGTCCTGTGCCTTCTCTTTTGAGGCTACACACTTAGACATACACGCAACATGAAAGCTTTTCGACTTACAACGTGTTGTTTAGGAAAAACAAGATAATTTCGCACGATGCGGGATTTCCTTAAAACGTGATTTTCTGAAAAATTTTGACGAAAGAAAATTCTCCTTTTGGTTCCCTTTAGATGCTACATGTTAAGACGTACACGCCACAACAATTCTTTTCGAGATACAACGTGTAGTTTTGGAGATACAAGCTAATTTTGTACTATGCCTTATTTCTTCTCGTAAAGAGTTTCCAATGCGTACGTATATGTCTTTACTCTGCAAAACTGTATTTCAGTATGAAGCGGTATTCTTACATATCCTTTCGAGAGAAAACTGTCCTGTGCCTTCTCTTTTGAGGCTACACACTTAGACATACACGCAACATGAAAGCTTTTCGACTTACAACGTGTTGTTTAGGAAAAACAAGATAATTTCGCACGATGCGGGATTTCCTTAAAACGTGATTTTCTGAAAAATTTTGACGAAAGAAAATTCTCCTTTTGGTTCTCTTTAGATGCTACATGTTAAGACGTACACGCCACAACAATTCTTTTCGAGATACAACGTGTAGTTTTGGAGATACAAGCTAATTTTGTACTATGCGTTATTTCTTCTCGTAAAGAGTTTCCAGTGCGTATGTATATGTCTTTACTCTGCAAAACTGTATTTCCTTATGAAGTGGTATTCTTACATATCCTTTCGAGAGAAAACTGTCCTGTGCCTTCTCTTTTGAGGCTACACACTTAGACATACACACAACATGAAAGCTTTTCGACTTACAACGTGTTGTTTAGGAAAAACAAGATAATTTCGCACGATGCGGGATTTCCTTAAAACGTGATTTTCTGAAAAATTTTGACGAAAGAAAATTCTCCTTTTGGTTCTCTTTAGATGCTACATGTTAAGACGTACACGCCACAACAATTCTTTTCGAGATACAACGTGTAGTTTTGGAGATACAAGCTAATTTTGTACTATGCGTTATTTCTTCTCGTAAAGAGTTTCCAATGCGTACATATATGTCTTTACTCTGCAAAACTGCATTTCCTCATGAAGTGGTATTCTTATATATCCTTTCGAGAGAAAACTGTCCTGTGCCTTCTCTTTTGAGGCTACACACTTAGACATACACGCAACATGAAAGCTTTTCGACTTACAACGTGTTGTTTAGGAAAAACAAGATAATTTCGCACGATGCGGGATTTCCTTAAAACGTGATTTTCTGAAAAATTTTGACGAAAGAAAATTCTCCTTTTGGTTCCCTTTAGATGCTACATGTTAAGACGTACACGCCACAACAATTCTTTTCGAGATACAACGTGTAGTTTTGGAGATACAAGCTAATTTTGTACTATGCGTTATTTCTTCTCGTAAAGAGTTTCCAATGCGTACGTATATGTCTTTACTCTGCAAAACTGTATTTCCTTATGAAGTGGTATTCTTACATATCCTTTCGAGAGAAAACTGTCCTGTGCCTTCTCTTTTGAGGCTACACACGTAGACATACACGCAACATGAAAGCTTTTCGACTTACAACGTGTTGTTTAGGAAAAACAAGATAATTTCGCACGATGCGGGATTTCCTTAAAACGTGATTTTCTGAAAAATTTTGACGAAAGAAAATTCTCGTTTTGGTTCTCTTTAGATGCTACATGTTAAGACGTACACGCCACAACAATTCTTTTCGAGATACAACGTGTAGTTTTGGAGATACAAGCTAATTTTTTACTATGCGTTATTTCTTCTCGTAAAGAGTTTCCAATGCGTACATATATGTCTTTACTCTGCAAAACTGTATTTCCTTATGAAGTGGTATTCTTACATATCCTTTCGAGAGAAAACTGTCCTGTGCCTTCTCTTTTGAGGCTACACACTTAGACATACACGCAACATGAAAGCTTTTCGACTTACAACGTGTTGTTTAGGAAAAACAAGATAATTTCGCACGATTCGGGATTTCCTTAAAACGTGATTTTCTGAAAAATTTTGACGAAAGAAAATTCTCCTTTTGGTTCCCTTTAGATGCTACATGTTAAGACGTACACGCCACAACAATTCTTTTCGAGATACAACGTGTAGTTTTGGAGATACAAGCTAATTTTGTACTATGCGTTATTTCTTCTCGTAAAGAGTTTCCAATGCGTACGTATATGTCTTTACTCTGCAAAACTGTATTTCCTTATGAAGTGGTATTCTTACATATCCTTTCGAGAGAAAACTGTCCTGTGCCTTCTCTTTTGAGGCCACACACTTAGACATACACGCAACATGAAAGCTTTTCGACTTACAACGTGTTGTTTAGGAAAAACAAGATAATTTCGCACGATGCGGGATTTCCTTAAAACGTGATTTTCTGAAAAATTTTGACGAAAGAAAATTCTCCTTTTGGTTCTCTTTAGATGCTACATGTTAAGACGTACAGGCCACAACAATTCTTTTCGAGATACAACGTGTAGTTTGGGAGATACAAGCTAATTTTGTACTATGCGTTATTTCTTCTCGTAAAGAGTTTCCAATGCGTACGTATATGTCTTTACTCTGCAAAACTGCATTTCCTTATGAAGTGGTATTCTTACATATCCTTTCGAGAGAAAACTGTCCTGTGCCTTCTCTTTTGAGGCTACACACTTAGACATACACGCAACATGAAAGCTTTTCGACTTACAACGTGTTGTTTAGGAAAAACAAGATAATTTCTCACGATGCGGGATTTCCTTAAAACGTGATTTTCTGAAAAATTTTGACGCAAGAAAATTCTCCTTTTGGTTCCCTTTAGATGCTACATGTTAAGACGTACACGCCACAACAATTCTTTTCGAGATACAACGTGTAGTTTTGGAGATACAAGCTAATTTTGTACTATGCGTTATTTCTTCTCGTAAAGAGTTTCCAATGCGTACGTATATGTCTTTACTCTGCAAAACTGTATTTCCTTATGAAGTGGTATTCTTACATATCCTTTCGAGAGAAAACTGTCCTGTGCCTTCTCTTTTGAGGCTACACACGTAGACATACACGCAACATGAAAGCTTTTCGACATACAACGTGTTGTTTAGGAAAAACAAGATAATTTCGCACGATGCGGGATTTCCTTAAAACGTGATTTTCTGAAAAATTTTGACGAAAGAAAATTCTCCTTTTGGTTCTCTTTAGATGCTACATGTTAAGACGTACACGCCACAACAATTCTTTTCGAGATACAACGTGTAGTTTTGGAGATACAAGCTAATTTTGTACTATGCGTTATTTCTTCTCGTAAAGAGTTTCCAGTGCGTACGTATATGTCTTTACTCTGCAAAACTGTATTTCCTTATGAAGTGGTATTCTTACATATCCTTTCGAGAGAAAACTGTCCTGTGCCTTCTCTTTTGAGGCTACACACGTACACATACACGCAACATGAAAGCTTTTCGACTTACAACCTGTTGTTTAGGAAAAACAAGATAATTTCGCACGATGCGGGATTTCCTTAAAACGTGATTTTCTGAAAAATTTTGACGAAAGAAAATTCTCCTTTTGGTTCTCTTTAGATGCTACATGTTAAGACGTACACGCCACAACAATTCTTTTCGAGATACAACGTGTAGTTTTGGAGATACAAGCTAATTTTGTACTATGCGTTATTTCTTCTCGTAAAGAGTTTCCAATGCGTACGTATATGTCTTTACTCTGCAAAACTGCATTTCCTCATGAAGTGGTATTCTTATATATCCTTTCGAGAGAAAACTGTCCTGTGCCTTCTCTTTTGAGGCTACACACTTAGACATACACGCAACATGAAAGCTTTTCGACTTACAACGTGTTGTTTAGGAAAAACAAGATAATTTCGCACGATGCGGGATTTCCTTAAAACGTGATTTTCTGAAAAATTTTGACGAAAGAAAATTCTCCTTTTGGTTCCCTTTAGATGCTACATGTTAAGACGTACACGCCACAACAATTCTTTTCGAGATACAACGTGTAGTTTTGGAGATACAAGCTAATTTTGTACTATGCCTTATTTCTTCTCGTAAAGAGTTTCCAATGCGTACGTATATGTCTTTACTCTGCAAAACTGTATTTCCTTATGAAGCGGTATTCTTACATATCCTTTCGAGAGAAAACTGTCCTGTGCCTTCTCTTTTGAGGCTACACACTTAGACATACACGCAACATGAAAGCTTTTCGACTTACAACGTGTTGTTTAGGAAAAACAAGATAATTTCGCACGATGCGGGATTTCCTTAAAACGTGATTTTCTGAAAAATTTTGACGAAAGAAAATTCTCCTTTTGGTTCTCTTTAGATGCTACATGTTAAGACGTACACGCCACAACAATTCTTTTCGAGATACAACGTGTAGTTTTGGAGATACAAGCTAATTTTGTACTATGCGTTATTTCTTCTCGTAAAGAGTTTCCAGTGCGTATGTATATGTCTTTACTCTGCAAAACTGTATTTCCTTATGAAGTGGTATTCTTACATATCCTTTCGAGAGAAAACTGTCCTGTGCCTTCTCTTTTGAGGCTACACACTTAGACATACACACAACATGAAAGCTTTTCGACTTACAACGTGTTGTTTAGGAAAAACAAGATAATTTCGCACGATGCGGGATTTCCTTAAAACGTGATTTTCTGAAAAATTTTGACGAAAGAAAATTCTCCTTTTGGTTCTCTTTAGATGCTACATGTTAAGACGTACACGCCACAACAATTCTTTTCGAGATACAACGTGTAGTTTTGGAGATACAAGCTAATTTTGTACTATGCGTTATTTCTTCTCGTAAAGAGTTTCCAATGCGTACGTATATGTCTTTACTCTGCAAAACTGCATTTCCTCATGAAGTGGTATTCTTATATATCCTTTCGAGAGAAAACTGTCCTGTGCCTTCTCTTTTGAGGCTACACACTTAGACATACACGCAACATGAAAGCTTTTCGACTTACAACGTGTTGTTTAGGAAAAACAAGATAATTTCGCACGATGCGGGATTTCCTTAAAACGTGATTTTCTGAAAAATTTTGACGAAAGAAAATTCTCCTTTTGGTTCCCTTTAGATGCTACATGTTAAGACGTACACGCCACAACAATTCTTTTCGAGATACAACGTGTAGTTTTGGAGATACAAGCTAATTTTGTACTATGCGTTATTTCTTCTCGTAAAGAGTTTCCAATGCGTACGTATATGTCTTTACTCTGCAAAACTGTATTTCCTTATGAAGTGGTATTCTTACATATCCTTTCGAGAGAAAACTGTCCTGTGCCTTCTCTTTTGAGGCTACACACGTAGACATACACGCAACATGAAAGCTTTTCGACTTACAACGTGTTGTTTAGGAAAAACAAGATAATTTCGCACGATGCGGGATTTCCTTAAAACGTGATTTTCTGAAAAATTTTGACGAAAGAAAATTCTCGTTTTGGTTCTCTTTAGATGCTACATGTTAAGACGTACACGCCACAACAATTCTTTTCGAGATACAACGTGTAGTTTTGGAGATACAAGCTAATTTTTTACTATGCGTTATTTCTTCTCGTAAAGAGTTTCCAATGCGTACATATATGTCTTTACTCTTCAAAACTGTATTTCCTTATGAAGTGGTATTCTTACATATCCTTTCGAGAGAAAACTGTCCTGTGCCTTCTCTTTTGAGGCTACACACTTAGACATACACGCAACATGAAAGCTTTTCGACTTACAACGTGTTGTTTAGGAAAAACAAGATAATTTCGCACGATTCGGGATTTCCTTAAAACGTGATTTTCTGAAAAATTTTGACGAAAGAAAATTCTCCTTTTGGTTCCCTTTAGATGCTACATGTTAAGACGTACACGCCACAACAATTCTTTTCGAGATACAACGTGTAGTTTTGGAGATACAAGCTAATTTTGTACTATGCGTTATTTCTTCTCGTAAAGAGTTTCCAATGCGTACGTATATGTCTTTACTCTGCAAAACTGTATTTCCTTATGAAGTGGTATTCTTACATATCCTTTCGAGAGAAAACTGTCCTGTGCCTTCTCTTTTGAGGCCACACACTTAGACATACACGCAACATGAAAGCTTTTCGACTTACAACGTGTTGTTTAGGAAAAACAAGATAATTTCGCACGATGCGGGATTTCCTTAAAACGTGATTTTCTGAAAAATTTTGACGAAAGAAAATTCTCCTTTTGGTTCTCTTTAGATGCTACATGTTAAGACGTACAGGCCATAACAATTCTTTTCGAGATACAACGTGTAGTTTGGGAGATACAAGCTAATTTTGTACTATGCGTTATTTCTTCTCGTAAAGAGTTTCCAATGCGTACGTATATGTCTTTACTCTGCAAAACTGCATTTCCTTATGAAGTGGTATTCTTACATATCCTTTCGAGAGAAAACTGTCCTGTGCCTTCTCTTTTGAGGCTACACACTTAGACATACACGCAACATGAAAGCTTTTCGACTTACAACGTGTTGTTTAGGAAAAACAAGATAATTTCTCACGATGCGGGATTTCCTTAAAACGTGATTTTCTGAAAAATTTTGACGCAAGAAAATTCTCCTTTTGGTTCCCTTTAGATGCTACATGTTAAGACGTACACGCCACAACAATTCTTTTCGAGATACAACGTGTAGTTTTGGAGATACAAGCTAATTTTGTACTATGCGTTATTTCTTCTCGTAAAGAGTTTCCAATGCGTACGTATATGTCTTTACTCTGCAAAACTGTATTTCCTTATGAAGTGGTATTCTTACATATCCTTTCGAGAGAAAACTGTCCTGTGCCTTCTCTTTTGAGGCTACACACGTAGACATACACGCAACATGAAAGCTTTTCGACATACAACGTGTTGTTTAGGAAAAACAAGATAATTTCGCACGATGCGGGATTTCCTTAAAACGTGATTTTCTGAAAAATTTTGACGAAAGAAAATTCTCCTTTTGGTTCTCTTTAGATGCTACATGTTAAGACGTACACGCCACAACAATTCTTTTCGAGATACAACGTGTAGTTTTGGAGATACAAGCTAATTTTGTACTATGCGTTATTTCTTCTCGTAAAGAGTTTCCAATGCGTACGTATATGTCTTTACTCTGCAAAACTGTATTTCCTTATGAAGTGGTATTCTTACATATCCTTTCGAGAGAAAACTGTCCTGTGCCTTCTCTTTTGAGGCTACACACGTAGACATACACGCAACATGAAAGCTTTTCGACTTACAACGTGTTGTTTAGGAAAAACAAGATAATTTCGCACGATGCGGGATTTCCTTAAAACGTGATTTTCTGAAAAATTTTGACGAAAGAAAATTCTCCTTTTGGTTCTCTTTAGATGCTACATGTTAAGACGTACACGCCACAACAATTCTTTTCGAGATACAACGTGTAGTTTTGGAGATACAAGCTAATTTTGTACTATGCGTTATTTCTTCTCGTAAAGTGTTTCCAATGCGTACGTATATGTCTTTACTCTGCAAAACTGTATTTCCTTATGAAGTGGTATTCTTACATATCCTTTCGAGAGAAAACTGTCCTGTGCCTTCTCTTTTGAGGCTACACACTTAGACATACACGCAACATGAAAGCTTTTCGACTTACAACGTGTTGTTTAGGAAAAACAAGATAATTTCTCACGATGCGGGATTTCCTTAAAACGTGATTTTCTGAAAAATTTTGACGCAAGAAAATTCTCCTTTTGGTTCCCTTTAGATGCTACATGTTAAGACGTACACGCCACAACAATTCTTTTCGAGATACAACGTGTAGTTTTGGAGATACAAGCTAATTTTGTACTATGCATTATTTCTTCTCGTAAAGAGTTTCCAATGCGTACGTATATGTCTTTACTCTGCAAAACTGTATTTCCTTATGAAGTGGTATTCTTACATATCCTTTCGAGAGAAAACTGTCCTGTGCCTTCTCTTTTGAGGCTACACACGTAGACATACACGCAACATGAAAGCTTTTCGACATACAACGTGTTGTTTAGGAAAAACAAGATAATTTCGCACGATGCGGGATTTCCTTAAAACGTGATTTTCTGAAAAATTTTGACGAAAGAAAATTCTCCTTTTGGTTCTCTTTAGATGCTACATGTTAAGACGTACACGCCACAACAATTCTTTTCGAGATACAACGTGTAGTTTTGGAGATACAAGCTAATTTTGTACTATGCGTTATTTCTTCTCGTAAAGAGTTTCCAATGCGTACGTATATGTCTTTACTCTGCAAAACTGTATTTCCTTATGAAGTGGTATTCTTACATATCCTTTCGAGAGAAAACTGTCCTGTGCCTTCTCTTTTGAGGCTACACACGTAGACATACACGCAACATGAAAGCTTTTCGACTTACAACGTGTTGTTTAGGAAAAACAAGATAATTTCGCACGATGCGGGATTTCCTTAAAACGTGATTTTCTGAAAAATTTTGACGAAAGAAAATTCTCCTTTTGGTTCTCTTTAGATGCTACATGTTAAGACGTACACGCCACAACAATTCTTTTCGAGATACAACGTGTAGTTTTGGAGATACAAGCTAATTTTGTACTATGCGTTATTTCTTCTCGTAAAGTGTTTCCAATGCGTACGTATATGTCTTTACTCTGCAAAACTGTATTTTTTTATGAAGTGGTATTCTTACATATCCTTTCGAGAGAAAACTGTCCTGTGCCTTCTCTTTTGAGGCTACACACGTAGACATACACGCAACATGAAATCTTTTCGACTTACAACATGTTGTTTAGGAAAAACAAGATAATTTCGCACGATGCGGGATTTCCTTAAAACGTGATTTTCTGAAAAATTTTGACGAAAGAAAATTCTCCTTTTGGTTCTCTTTAGATGCTACATGTTAAGACGTACACGCCACAACAATTCTTTTCGAGATACAACGTGTAGTTTTGGAGATACAAGCTAATTTTGTACTATGCGTTATTTCTTCTCGTAAAGAGTTTCCAATGCGTACGTATATGTCTTTACTCTGCAAAACTGTATTTCCTTATGAAGTGGTATTCTTACATATCCTTTCGAGAGAAAACTGTCCTGTGCCTTCTCTTTTGAGGCTACACACTTAGACATACACGCAACATGAAAGCTTTTCGACTTACAACGTGTTGTTTAGGAAAAACAAGATAATTTCGCACGATGCGGGATTTCCTTAAAACGTGATTTTCTGAAAAATTTTGACGAAAGAAAATTCTCCTTTTGGTTCTCTTTAGATGCTACATGTTAAGACGTACACGCCACAACAATTCTTTTCGAGATACAACGTGTAGTTTTGGAGATACAAGCTAATTTTGTACTATGCGTTATTTCTTCTCGTAAAGTGTTTCCAATGCGTACGTATATGTCTTTACTCTGCAAAACTGTATTTCCTTATGAAGTGGTATTCTTACATATCCTTTCGAGAGAAAACTGTCCTGTGCCTTCTCTTTTGAGGCTACACACGTAGACATACACGCAACATGAAAGCTTTTCGACTTACAACGTGTTGTTTAGGAAAAACAAGATAATTTCGCACGATGCGGGATTTCCTTAAAACGTGATTTTCTGAAAAATTTTGACGAAAGAAAATTCTCCTTTTGGTTCTCTTTAGATGCTACATGTTAAGACGTACACGCCACAACAATTCTTTTCGAGATACAACGTGTAGTTTTGGAGATACAAGCTAATTTTGTACTATGCGTTATTTCTTCTCGTAAAGAGTTTCCAATGCGTACGTATATGTCTTTATTCTGCAAAACTGTATTTCCTTATGAAGTGGTATTCTTACATATCCTTTCGAGAGAAAACTGTCCTGTGCCTTCTCTTTTGAGGCTACACACTTAGACATACACGCAACATGAAAGCTTTTCGACTTACAACGTGTTGTTTAGGAAAAACAAGATAATTTCGCACGATGCGGGATTTCCTTAAAACGTGATTTTCTGAAAAATTTTGACGAAAGAAAATTCTCCTTTTGGTTCTCTTTAGATGCTACATGTTAAGACGTACACGCCACAACAATTCTTTTCGAGATACAACGTGTAGTTTGGGAGATACAAGCTAATTTTGTACTATGCGTTATTTCTTCTCATAAAGAGTTTCCAATGCGTACGTATATGTCTTTACTCTGCAAAACTGTATTTCCTTATGAAGTGGTATTCTTACATATCCTTTCGAGAGAAAACTGCCCTGTGCCTTCTCTTTTGAGGCTACACACTTAGACATACACGCAACATGAAAGCTTTTCGACTTACAACGTGTTGTTTAGGAAAAACAAGATAATTTCGCACGATGCGGGATTTCCTTAAAACGTGATTTTCTGAAAAATTTTGACGAAAGAAAATTCTCCTTTTGGTTCTCTTTAGATGCTACATGTTAAGACGTACACGCCACAACAATTCTTTTCGAGATACAACGTGTAGTTTTGGAGATACAAGCTAATTTTGTACTATGCGTTATTTCTTCTCGTAAAGGTTTCCAATGCGTACGTATATGTCTTTACTCTGCAAAACTGTATTTCCTTATGAAGTGGTATTCTTACATATCCTTTCGAGAGAAAACTGTCCTGTGCCTTCTCTTTTGAGGCTACACACTTAGACATACACGCAACATGAAAGCTTTTCGACTTACAACGTGTTGTTTAGGAAAAACAAGATAATTTCGCACGATGCGGGATTTCCTTAAAACGTGATTTTCTGAAAAATTTTGACGAAAGAAAATTCTCCTTTTGGTTCTCTTTAGATGCTACATGTTAAGACGTACACGCCACAACAATTCTTTTCGAGATACAACGTGTCGTTTTGGAGATACAAGCTAATTTTGTACTATGCGTTATTTCTTCTCGTAAAGAGTTTCCAATGCGTACGCATATGTCTTTACTCTGCAAAACTGTATTGCCTTATGAAGTGGTATTCTTACATATCCTTTCGAGAGAAAACTGTCCTGTGCCTTCTCTTTTGAGGCTACACACTTAGACATACACGCAACATGAAAGCTTTTCGACTTACAACGTGTTGTTTAGGAAAAACAAGATAATTTCGCACGATGCGGGATTTCCTTAAAACGTGATTTTCTGAAAAATTTTGACAAGAGAAAATTCTCCTTTTGGTTCTCTTTAGATGCTACATGTTAAGACGTACACGCCACAACAATTCTTTTCGAGATACAACGTGTAGTTTTGGAGATACAAGCTAATTTTGTACTATGCGTTATTTCTTCTCGTAAAGAGTTTCCAATGCGTACGTATATGTCTTTACTCTGCAAAACTGTATTTCCTTATTGAAGTGGTATTCTTACATATCCTTTCGAGAGAAAACTGTCCTGTGCCTTCTCTTTTGAGGCTACACACGTAGACATACACGCAACATGAAAGCTTTTCGACTTACAACCTGTTGTTTAGGAAAAACAAGATAATTTCGCACGATGCGGGATTTCCTTAAAACGTGATTTTCTGAAAAATTTTGACGAAAGAAAATTCTCCTTTTCGTTCTCTTTAGATGCTACATGTTAAGACGTACACGCCACAACAATTCTTTTCGAGATACAACGTGTAGTTTTGGAGATACAAGCTAATTTTGTACTATGCGTTATTTCTTCTCGTAAAGAGTTTCCAATGCGTACGTATATGTCTTTACTCTGCAAAACTGTATTTCCTTATGAAGTGGTATTCTTACATATCCTTTCGAGAGAAAACTGTCCTGTGCCTTCTCTTTTGAGGCTACACACTTAGACATACACGCAACATGAAAGCTTTTCGACTTACAACGTGTTGTTTAGGAAAAACAAGATAATTTCGCACGATGCGGGATTTCCTTAAAACGTGATTTTCTGAAAAATTTTGACGAAAGAAAATTCTCCTTTTGGTTCTCTTTAGATGCTACATGTTAAGACGTACACGCCACAACAATTCTTTTCGAGATACAACATGTAGTTTTGGAGATACAAGCTAATTTTGTACTATGCGTTATTTCTTCTCGTAAAGAGTTTCCAATGCGTACGTATATGTCTTTACTCTGCAAAACTGTATTTCCTTATGAAGTGGTATTCTTACATATCCTTTCGAGAGAAAACTGTCCTGTGCCTTCTCTTTTGAGGCTACACACGTAGACATACACGCAACATGAAAGCTTTTCGACTTACAACCTGTTGTTTAGGAAAAACAAGATAATTTCGCACGATGCGGGATTTCCTTAAAACGTGATTTTCTGAAAAATTTTGACGAAAGAAAATTCTCCTTTTGGTTCTCTTTAGATGCTACATGTTAAGACGTACACGCCACAACAATTCTTTTCGAGATACAACGTGTAGTTTTGGAGATACAAGCTAATTTTGTACTATGCGTTATTTCTTCTCGTAAAGAGTTTCCAATGCGTACGCATATGTCTTTACTCTGCAAAACTGTATTTCCTTATGAAGTGGTATTCTTACATATCCTTTCGAGAGAAAACTGTCCTGTGCCTTCTCTTTTGAGGCTACACACGTAGACATACACGCAACATGAAAGTTTTTCGACTTACAACGTGTTGTTTAGGAAAAACAAGATAATTTCGCACGATGCGGGATTTCCTTAAAACGTGATTTTCTGAAAAATTTTGACGAAAGAAAATTCTCCTTTTGGTTCTCTTTAGATGCTACATGTTAAGACGTACACGCCACAACAATTCTTTTCGAGATACAACGTGTAGTTTTGGAGATACAAGCTAATTTTTTACTATGCGTTATTTCTTCTCGTAAAGTTTCCAATGCGTACGTATATGTCTTTACTCTGCAAAACTGTATTTCCTTATGAAGTGGTATTCTTACATATCCTTTCGAGAGAAAACTGTCCTGTGCCTTCTCTTTTGAGGCTACACACGTAGACATACACGCAACATGAAAGCTTTTCGACTTACAACGTGTTGTTTAGGAAAAACAAGATAATTTCGCACGATGCGGGATTTCCTTAAAACGTGATTTTCTGAAAAATTTTGACGAAAGAAAATTCTCCTTTTGGTTCCCTTTAGATGCTACATGTTAAGACGTACACGCCACAACAATTCTTTTCGAGATACAACGTGTAGTTTTGGAGATACAAGCTAATTTTGTACTATGCGTTATTTCTTCTCGTAAAGAGTTTCCAATGCGTACGTATATGTCTTTACTCTGCAAAACTGTATTTCCTTATGAAGTGGTATTCTTACATATCCTTTCGAGAGAAAACTGTCCTGTGCCTTCTCTTTTGAGGCCACACACTTAGACATACACGCAACATGAAAGCTTTTCGACTTACAACGTGTTGTTTAGGAAAAACAAGATAATTTCGCACGATGCGGGATTTCCTTAAAACGTGATTTTCTGAAAAATTTTGACGAAAGAAAATTCTCCTTTTGGTTCTCTTTAGATGCTACATGTTAAGACGTACAGGCCACAACAATTCTTTTCGAGATACAACGTGTAGTTTGGGAGATACAAGCTAATTTTGTACTATGCGTTATTTCTTCTCGTAAAGAGTTTCCAATGCGTACGTATATGTCTTTACTCTGCAAAACTGCATTTCCTTATGAAGTGGTATTCTTACATATCCTTTCGAGAGAAAACTGTCCTGTGCCTTCTCTTTTGAGGCTACACACTTAGACATACACGCAACATGAAAGCTTTTCGACTTACAACGTGTTGTTTAGGAAAAACAAGATAATTTCGCACGATGCGAGATTTCCTTAAAACGTGATTTTCTGAAAAATTTTGACGAAAGAAAATTCTCCTTTTGGTTCCCTTTAGATGCTACATGTTAAGACGTACACGCCACAACAATTCTTTTCGAGATACAACGTGTAGTTTTGGAGATACAAGCTAATTTTGTACTATGCGTTATTTCTTCTCGTAAAGAGTTTCCAATGCGTACGTATATGTCTTTACTCTGCAAAACTGTATTTCCTTATGAATTGGTATTCTTACATATCCTTTCGAGAGAAAACTGTCCTGTGCCTTCTCTTTTGAGGCTACACTCGTAGACATACACGCAACATGAAAGCTTTTCGACTTACAACGTGTTGTTTAGGAAAAACAAGATAATTTCGCACGATGCGGGATTTCCTTAAAACGTGATTTTCTGAAAAATTTTGACGAAAGAAAATTCTCCTTTTGGTTCCCTTTAGATGCTACATGTTAAGACGTACACGCCACAACAATTCTTTTCGAGATACAACGTGTAGTTTTGGAGATACAAGCTAATTTTGTACTATGCGTTATTTCTTCTCGTAAAGAGTTTCCAATGCGTACGTATATGTCTTTACTCTGCAAAACTGTATTTCCTTATGAAGTGGTATTCTTACATATCCTTTCGAGAGAAAACTGTCCTGTGCCTTCTCTTTTGAGGCTACACACTTAGACATACACGCAACATGAAAGTTTTTCGACTTACAACGTGTTGTTTAGGAAAAACAAGATAATTTCGCACGATGCGGGATTTCCTTAAAACGTGATTTTCTGAAAAATTTTGACGAAAGAAAATTCTCCTTTTGGTTCTCTTTAGATGCTACATGTTAAGACGTACACGCCACAACAATTCTTTTCGAGATACAACGTGTAGTTTTGGAGATACAAGCTAATTTTGTACTATGCGTTATTTCTTCTCGTAAAGAGTTTCCAATGCGTACGTATATGTCTTTACTCTGCAAAACTGTATTTCCTTATGAAGTGGTATTCTTACATATCCTTTCGAGAGAAAACTGTCCTGTGCCTTCTCTTTTGAGGCTACACACGTACACATACACGCAACATGAAAGCTTTTCGACTTACAACCTGTTGTTTAGGAAAAACAAGATAATTTCGCACGATGCGGGATTTCCTTAAAACGTGATTTTCTGAAAAATTTTGACGAAAGAAAATTCTCCTTTTGGTTCTCTTTAGATGCTACATGTTAAGACGTACACGCCACAACAATTCTTTTCGAGATACAACGTGTAGTTTTGGAGATACAAGCTAATTTTGTACTATGCGTTATTTCTTCTCGTAAAGAGTTTCCAATGCGTACGTATATGTCTTTACTCTGCAAAACTGTATTTCCTTATGAAGTGGTATTCTTACATATCCTTTCGAGAGAAAACTGTCCTGTGCCTTCTCTTTTGAGGCTACACACGTAGACATACACGGAACATGAAAGCTTTTCGACATACAACGTGTTGTTTAGGAAAAACAAGATAATTTCGCACGATGCGGGATTTCCTTAAAACGTGATTTTCTGAAAAATTTTGACGAAAGAAAATTCTCCTTTTGGTTCTCTTTAGATGCTACATGTTAAGACGTACACGCCACAACAATTCTTTTCGAGATACAACGTGTAGTTTTGGAGATACAAGCTAATTTTGTACTATGCGTTATTTCTTCTCGTAAAGTGTTTCCAATGCGTACGTATATGTCTTTACTCTGCAAAACTGTATTTCCTTATGAAGTGGTATTCTTACATATCCTTTCGAGAGAAAACTGTCCTGTGCCTTCTCTTTTGAGGCTACACACGTAGACATACACGCAAAATGAAATCTTTTCGACTTACAACGTGTTGTTTAGGAAAAACAAGATAATTTCGCACGATGCGGGATTTCCTTAAAACGTGATTTTCTGAAAAATTTTGACGAAAGAAAATTCTCCTTTTGGTTCTCTTTAGATGCTACATGTTAAGACGTACACGCCACAACAATTCTTTTCGAGATACAACGTGTAGTTTTGGAGATACAAGCTAATTTTGTACTATGCGTTATTTCTTCTCGTAAAGAGTTTCCAATGCGTACGTATATGTCTTTACTCTGCAAAACTGTATTTCCTTATGAAGTGGTATTCTTACATATCCTTTCGAGAGAAAACTGTCCTGTGCCTTCTCTTTTGAGGCTACACACTTAGACATACACGCAACATGAAAGCTTTTCGACTTACAACGTGTTGTTTAGGAAAAACAAGATAATTTCGCACGATGCGGGATTTCCTTAAAACGTGATTTTCTGAAAAATTTTGACGAAAGAAAATTCTCCTTTTGGTTCTCTTTAGATGCTACATGTTAAGACGTACACGCCACAACAATTCTTTTCGAGATACAACGTGTAGTTTTGGAGATACAAGCTAATTTTGTACTATGCGTTATTTCTTCTCCTAAAGTGTTTCCAATGCGTACGTATATGTCTTTACTCTGCAAAACTGTATTTCCTTATGAAGTGGTATTCTTACATATCCTTTCGAGAGAAAACTGTCCTGTGCCTTCTCTTTTGAGGCTACACACGTAGACATACACGCAACATGAAAGCTTTTCGACTTACAACGTGTTGTTTAGGAAAAACAAGATAATTACGCACGATGCGGGATTTCCTTAAAACGTGATTTTCTGAAAAATTTTGACGAAAGAAAATTCTCCTTTTGGTTCTCTTTAGATGCTACATGTTAAGACGTACACGCCACAACAATTCTTTTCGAGATACAACGTGTAGTTTTGGAGATACAAGCTAATTTTGTACTATGCGTTATTTCTTCTCGTAAAGAGTTTCCAATGCGTACGTATATGTCTTTATTCTGCAAAACTGTATTTCCTTATGAAGTGGTATTCTTACATATCCTTTCGAGAGAAAACTGTCCTGTGCCTTCTCTTTTGAGGCCACACACTTAGACATACACGCAACATGAAAGCTTTTCGACTTACAACGTGTTGTTTAGGAAAAACAAGATAATTTCGCACGATGCGGGATTTCCTTAAAACGTGATTTTCTGAAAAATTTTGACGAAAGAAAATTCTCCTTTTGGTTCTCTTTAGATGCTACATGTTAAGACGTACACGCCACAACAATTCTTTTCGAGATACAACGTGTAGTTTGGGAGATACAAGCTAATTTTGTACTATGCGTTATTTCTTCTCATAAAGAGTTTCCAATGCGTACGTATATGTCTTTACTCTGCAAAACTGTATTTCCTTATGAAGTGGTATTCTTACATATCCTTTCGAGAGAAAACTGCCCTGTGCCTTCTCTTTTGAGGCTACACACTTAGACATACACGCAACATGAAAGCTTTTCGACTTACAACGTGTTGTTTAGGAAAAACAAGATAATTTCGCACGATGCGGGATTTCCTTAAAACGTGATTTTCTGAAAAATTTTGACGAAAGAAAATTCTCCTTTTGGTTCTCTTTAGATGCTACATGTTAAGACGTACACGCCACAACAATTCTTTTCGAGATACAACGTGTAGTTTTGGAGATACAAGCTAATTTTGTACTATGCGTTATTTCTTCTCGTAAAGGTTTCCAATGCGTACGTATATGTCTTTACTCTGCAAAACTGTATTTCCTTATGAAGTGGTATTCTTACATATCCTTTCGAGAGAAAACTGTCCTGTGCCTTCTCTTTTGAGGCTACACACTTAGACATACACGCAACATGAAAGCTTTTCGACTTACAACGTGTTGTTTAGGAAAAACAAGATAATTTGGCACGATGCGGGATTTCCTTAAAACGTGATTTTCTGAAAAATTTTGACGAAAGAAAATTCTCCTTTTGGTTCTCTTTAGATGCTACATGTTAAGACGTACACGCCACAACAATTCTTTTCGAGATACAACGTGTAGTTTTGGAGATACAAGCTAATTTTTTACTATGCGTTATTTCTTCTCGTAAAGAGTTTCCAATGCGTACGCATATGTCTTTACTCTGCAAAACTGTATTGCCTTATGAAGTGGTATTCTTACATATCCTTTCGAGAGAAAACTGTCCTGTGCCTTCTCTTTTGAGGCTACACACTTAGACATACACGCAACATGAAAGCTTTTCGACTTACAACGTGTTGTTTAGGAAAAACAAGATAATTTCGCACGATGCGGGATTTCCTTAAAACGTGATTTTCTGAAAAATTTTGACGAAAGAAAATTCTCCTTTTGGTTCTCTTTAGATGCTACATGTTAAGACGTACACGCCACAACAATTTTTTTCGAGATACAACGTGTAGTTTTGGAGATACAAGCTAATTTTGTACTATGCGTTATTTCTTCTCGTAAAGAGTTTCCAATGCGTACGTATATGTCTTTACTCTGCAAAACTGTATTTCCTTATTGAAGTGGTATTCTTACATATCCTTTCGAGAGAAAACTGTCCTGTGCCTTCTCTTTTGAGGCTACACACGTAGACATACACGCAACATGAAAGCTTTTCGACTTACAACCTGTTGTTTAGGAAAAACAAGATAATTTCGCACGATGCGGGATTTCCTTAAAACGTGATTTTCTGAAAAATTTTGACGAAAGAAAATTCTCCTTTTCGTTCTCTTTAGATGCTACATGTTAAGACGTACACGCCACAACAATTCTTTTCGAGATACAACGTGTAGTTTTGGAGATACAAGCTAATTTTGTACTATGCGTTATTTCTTCTCGTAAAGAGTTTCCAATGCGTACGTATATGTCTTTACTCTGCAAAACTGTATTTCCTTATGAAGTGGTATTCTTACATATCCTTTCGAGAGAAAACTGTCCTGTGCCTTCTCTTTTGAGGCTACACACTTAGACATACACGCAACATGAAAGCTTTTCGACTTACAACGTGTTGTTTAGGAAAAACAAGATAATTTCGCACGATGCGGGATTTCCTTAAAACGTGATTTTCTGAAAAATTTTGACGAAAGAAAATTCTCCTTTTGGTTCTCTTTAGATGCTACATGTTAAGACGTACACGCCACAACAATTCTTTTCGAGATACAACGTGTAGTTTTGGAGATACAAGCTAATTTTGTACTATGCGTTATTTCTTCTCGTAAAGAGTTTCCAATGCGTACGTATATGTCTTTACTCTGCAAAACTGTATTTCCTTATGAAGTGGTATTCTTACATATCCTTTCGAGAGAAAACTGTCCTGTGCCTTCTCTTTTGAGGCTACACACGTAGACATACACGCAACATGAAAGCTTTTCGACATACAACGTGTTGTTTAGGAAAAACAAGATAATTTCGCACGATGCGGGATTTCCTTAAAACGTGATTTTCTGAAAAATTTTGACGAAAGAAAATTCTCCTTTTGGTTCTCTTTAGATGCTACATGTTAAGACGTACACGCCACAACAATTCTTTTCGAGATACAACGTGTAGTTTTGGAGATACAAGCTAATTTTGTACTATGCGTTATTTCTTCTCGTAAAGAGTTTCCAATGCGTACGTATATGTCTTTACTCTGCAAAACTCTATTTCCTTATGAAGTGGTATTCTTACATATCCTTTCGAGAGAAAACTGTCCTATGCCTTCTCTTTTGAGGCTACACACTTAGACATACACGCAACATGAAAGCTTTTCGACTTACAACGTGTTGTTTAGGAAAAACAAGATAATTTCGCACGATGCGGGATTTCCTTAAAACGTGATTTTCTGAAAAATTTTGACGAAAGAAAATTCACCTTTTGGTTCTCTTTAGATGCTACATGTTAAGACGTACACGCCACAACAATTCTTTTCGAGATACAACGTGTAGTTTTGGAGATACAAGCTAATTTTGTACTATGCGTTATTTCTTCTCGTAAAGAGTTTCCAATGCGTACGCGTATGTCTTTACTCTGCAAAACTGTATTGCCTTATGAAGTGGTATTCTTACATATCCTTTCGAGAGAAAACTGTCCTGTGCCTTCTCTTTTGAGGCTACACACGTAGACATACACGCAACATGAAAGCTTTTCGACTTACAAAGTGTTGTTTAGGAAAAACAAGATAATTTCGCACGATGCGGGATTTCCTTAAAACGTGATTTTCTGAAAATTTTTGACGCAAGAAAATTCTCCTTTTTGTTCCCTTTAGATGCTGCATGTTAAGACGTACACGCCACAACAATTCTTTTCGAGATACAACGTGTAGTTTTGGAGATACAAGCTAATTTTGTACTATGCGTTATTTCTTCTCGTAAAGAGTTTCCAATGCGTACGTGTATGTCTTTACTCTGCAAAAGTGTATTTCCTTATGAAGTGGTATTCTTACATATCCTTTCGAGAGAAAACTGTCCTGTGCCTTCTCTTTTGAGGCTACACACTTAGACATACACGCAACATGAAAGCTTTTCGACTTACAACGTGTTGTTTAGGAAAAACAAGATAATTTCGCACGATGCGGGATTTCCTTAAAACGTGATTTTCTGAAAAATTTTGACGAAAGAAAATTCTCCTTTTGGTTCTCTTTAGATGCTACATGTTAAGACGTACACGCCACAACAATTCTTTTCGAGATACAACGTGTAGTTTTGGAGATACAAGCTAATTTTGTACTATGCGTTATTTCTTCTCGTAAGAGTTTCCAATGCGTACGTATATGTCTTTACTCTGCAAAACTGTATTTCCTTATGAAGTGGTATTCTTACATATCCTTTCGAGAGAAAACTGTCCTGTGCCTTCTCTTTTGAGGCTACACACTTAGACATACACGCAACATGAAAGCTTTTCGACTTACAACGTGTTGTTTAGGAAAAACAAGATAATTTCGCACGATGCGGGATTTCCTTAAAACGTGATTTTCTGAAAAATTTTGACGAAAGAAAATTCTCCTTTTGGTTCTCTTTAGTTGCTACATGTTAAGACGTACACGCCACAACAATTCTTTTCGAGATACAACGTGTAGTTTTGGAGATACAAGCTAATTTTGTACTATGCGTTATTTCTTCTCGTAAAGAGTTTCCAATGCGTACGTATATGTCTTTACTCTGCAAAACTCTATTTCCTTATGAAGTCGTATTCTTACATATCCTTTCTAGAGAAAACTGTCCTGTGCCTTCTCTTTTGAGGCTACACACTTAGACATACACGCAACATGAAAGCTTTTCGACTTACAACGTGTTGTTTAGGAAAAACAAGATCATTTCGCACGATGCGGGATTTCCTTAAAACGTGATTTTCTGAAAAATTTTGACGAAAGAAAATTCTCCTTTTGGTTCCCTTTAGATGCTACATGTTAAGACGTACACGCCACAACAATTCTTTTCGAGATACAACGTGTAGTTTTGGAGATGCAAGCTAATTTTGTACTATGCGTTATTTCTTCTCGTAAAATGTTTCCAATGCGTACGTATATGTCTTTACTCTGCAAAACTGTATTTCCTTATGAAGTGGTATTCTTACATATCCTTTCGAGAGAAAACTGTCCTGTGCCTTCTCTTTTGAGGCTACACACTTAGACATACACGCAACATGAAAGCTTTTCGACTTACAACGTGTTGTTTAGGAAAAACAAGATAATTTCGCACGATGCGGGATTTCCTTAAAACGTGATTTTCGGAAAAATTTTGACGAAAGAAAATTCTCCTTTTGGTTCTCTTTAGATGCTACATGTTAAGACGTACACGCCACAACAATTCTTTTCGAGATACAACGTGTAGTTTTGGAGATACAAGCTAATTTTGTACTATGCGTTATTTCTTCTCGTAAAGAGTTTCCAATGCGTACGTATATGTCTTTACTCTGCAAAACTGTATTTCCTTATGAAGTGGTATTCTTACATATCCTTTCGAGAGAAAACTGTCCTGTGCCTTCTCTTTTGAGGCTACACACTTAGACATACACGCAACATGAAAGCTTTTCGACTTACAACGTGTTGTTTAGGAAAAACAAGATAATTTCGCACGATGCGGGATTTCCTTAAAACGTGATTTTCTGAAAAATTTTGACGAAAGAAAATTCTCCTTTTGGTTCTCTTTAGATGCTACATGTTAAGACGTACACGCCACAACAATTCTTTTCGAGATACAACGTGTAGTTTTGGAGATACAAGCTAATTTTGTACTATGCGTTATTTCTTCTCGTAAGAGTTTTTAATGCGTACGTATATGTCTTTACTCTGCAAAACTGTATTTCCTTATGAAGTGGTATTCTTACATATCCTTTCGAGAGAAAACTGTCCTGTGCCTTCTCTTTTGAGGCTACACACTTAGACATACACGCAACATGAAAGCTTTTCGACTTCCAACCTGTTGTTTAGGAAAAACAAGATAATTTCGCACGATGCGGGATTTCCTTAAAACGTGATTTTCTGAAAAATTTTGACGAAAGAAAATTCTCCTTTTGGTTCTCTTTAGATGCTACATGTTAAGACGTACACGCCACAACAATTCTTTTCGAGATACAACGTGTAGTTTTGGAGATACAAGCTAATTTTGTACTATGCGTTATTTCTTCTCGTAAAGAGTTTCCAATGCGTACGTATATGTCTTTACGCTGCAAAACTGTATTTCCTTATGAAGTGGTATTCTTACATATCCTTTCGAGAGAAAACTGTCCTGTGCCTTCTCTTTTGAGGCTACACACTTAGACATACACGCAACATGAAAGCTTTTCGACTTACAACGTGTTGTTTAGGAAAAACAAGATAATTTCGCACGATGCGGGATTTCCTTAAAACGTGATTTTCTGAAAAATTTTGACGAAAGAAAATTCTCCTTTTGGTTCTCTTTAGATGCTACATGTTAAGACGTACACGCCACAACAATTCTTTTCGAGATACAACGTGTAGTTTTGGAGATACAAGCTAATTTTGTACTATGCGTTATTTCTTCTCGTAAAGAGTTTCCAATGCGTACGTATATGTCTTTACTCTGCAAAACTGCATTTCCTCATGAAGTGGTATTCTTATATATCCTTTCGAGAGAAAACTGTCCTGTGCCTTCTCTTTTGAGGCTACACACTTAGACATACACGCAACATGAAAGCTTTTCGACTTACAACGTGTTGTTTAGGAAAAACAAGATAATTTCGCACGATGCGGGATTTCCTTAAAACGTGATTTTCTGAAAAATTTTGACGAAAGAAAATTCTCCTTTTGGTTCCCTTTAGATGCTACATGTTAAGACGTACACGCCACAACAATTCTTTTCGAGATACAACGTGTAGTTTTGGAGATACAAGCTAATTTTATACTATGCCTTATTTCTTCTCGTAAAGAGTTTCCAATGCGTACGTATATGTCTTTACTCTGCAAAACTGTATTTCCTTATGAAGTGGTATTCTTACATATCCTTTCGAGAGAAAACTGTCCTGTGCCTTCTCTTTTGAGGCTACACACTTAGACATACACGCAACATGAAAGCTTTTCGACTTACAACGTGTTGTTTAGGAAAAACAAGATAATTTCGCACGATGCGGGATTTCCTTAAAACGTGATTTTCTGAAAAATTTTGACGAAAGAAAATTCTCCTTTTGGTTCTCTTTAGATGCTACATGTTAAGACGTACACGCCACAACAATTCTTTTCGAGATACAACGTGTAGTTTTGGAGATACAAGCTAATTTTGTACTATGCGTTATTTCTTCTCGTAAAGAGTTTCCAGTGCGTACGTATATGTCTTTACTCTGCAAAACTGTATTTCCTTATGAAGTGGTATTCTTACATATCCTTTCGAGAGAAAACTGTCCTGTGCCTTCTCTTTTGAGGCTACACACGTACACATACACGCAACATGAAAGCTTTTCGACTTACAACCTGTTGTTTAGGAAAAACAAGATAATTTCGCACGATGCGGGATTTCCTTAAAACGTGATTTTCTGAAAAATTTTGACGAAAGAAAATTCTCCTTTTGGTTCTCTTTAGATGCTACATGTTAAGACGTACACGCCACAACAATTCTTTTCGAGATACAACGTGTAGTTTTGGAGATACAAGCTAATTTTGTACTATGCGTTATTTCTTCTCTTAAAGAGTTTCCAATGCGTACGTATATGTCTTTACTCTGCAAAACTGCATTTCCTCATGAAGTGGTATTCTTATATATCCTTTCGAGAGAAAACTGTCCTGTGCCTTCTCTTTTGAGGCTACACACTTAGACATACACGCAACATGAAAGCTTTTCGACTTACAACGTGTTGTTTAGGAAAAACAAGATAATTTCGCACGATGCGGGATTTCCTTAAAACGTGATTTTCTGAAAAATTTTGACGAAAGAAAATTCTCCTTTTGGTTCCCTTTAGATGCTACATGTTAAGACGTACACGCCACAACAATTCTTTTCGAGATACAACGTGTAGTTTTGGAGATACAAGCTAATTTTGTACTATGCCTTATTTCTTCTCGTAAAGAGTTTCCAATGCGTACGTATATGTCTTTACTCTGCAAAACTGTATTTCCTTATGAAGTGGTATTCTTACATATCCTTTCGAGAGAAAACTGTCCTGTGCCTTCTCTTTTGAGGCTACACACTTAGACATACACGCAACATGAAAGCTTTTCGACTTACAACGTGTTGTTTAGGAAAAACAAGATAATTTCGCACGATGCGGGATTTCCTTAAAACGTGATTTTCTGAAAAATTTTGACGAAAGAAAATTCTCCTTTTGGTTCTCTTTAGATGCTACATGTTAAGACGTACACGCCACAACAATTCTTTTCGAGATACAACGTGTAGTTTTGGAGATACAAGCTAATTTTGTACTATGCGTTATTTCTTCTCGTAAAGAGTTTCCAGTGCGTATGTATATGTCTTTACTCTGCAAAACTGTATTTCCTTATGAAGTGGTATTCTTACATATCCTTTCGAGAGAAAACTGTCCTGTGCCTTCTCTTTTGAGGCTACACACTTAGACATACACACAACATGAAAGCTTTTCGACTTACAACGTGTTGTTTAGGAAAAACAAGATAATTTCGCACGATGCGGGATTTCCTTAAAACGTGATTTTCTGAAAAATTTTGACGAAAGAAAATTCTCCTTTTGGTTCTCTTTAGATGCTACATGTTAAGACGTACACGCCACAACAATTCTTTTCGAGATACAACGTGTAGTTTTGGAGATACAAGCTAATTTTGTACTATGCGTTATTTCTTCTCGTAAAGAGTTTCCAATGCGTACGTATATGTCTTTACTCTGCAAAACTGCATTTCCTCATGAAGTGGTATTCTTATATATCCTTTCGAGAGAAAACTGTCCTGTGCCTTCTCTTTTGAGGCTACACACTTAGACATACACGCAACATGAAAGCTTTTCGACTTACAACGTGTTGTTTAGGAAAAACAAGATAATTTCGCACGATGCGGGATTTCCTTAAAACGTGATTTTCTGAAAAATTTTGACGAAAGAAAATTCTCCTTTTGGTTCCCTTTAGATGCTACATGTTAAGACGTACACGCCACAACAATTCTTTTCGAGATACAACGTGTAGTTTTGGAGATACAAGCTAATTTTGTACTATGCGTTATTTCTTCTCGTAAAGAGTTTCCAATGCGTACGTATATGTCTTTACTCTGCAAAACTGTATTTCCTTATGAAGTGGTATTCTTACATATCCTTTCGAGAGAAAACTGTCCTGTGCCTTCTCTTTTGAGGCTACAAACGTAGACATACACGCAACATGAAAGCTTTTCGACTTACAACGTGTTGTTTAGGAAAAACAAGATAATTTCGCACGATGCGGGATTTCCTTAAAACGTGATTTTCTGAAAAATTTTGACGAAAGAAAATTCTCGTTTTGGTTCTCTTTAGATGCTACATGTTAAGACGTACACGCCACAACAATTCTTTTCGAGATACAACGTGTAGTTTTGGAGATACAAGCTAATTTTTTACTATGCGTTATTTCTTCTCGTAAAGAGTTTCCAATGCGTACGTATATGTCTTTACTCTGCAAAACTGTATTTCCTTATGAAGTGGTATTCTTACATATCCTTTCGAGAGAAAACTGTCCTGTGCCTTCTCTTTTGAGGCTACACACTTAGACATACACGCAACATGAAAGCTTTTCGACTTACAACGTGTTGTTTAGGAAAAACAAGATAATTTCGCACGATTCGGGATTTCCTTAAAACGTGATTTTCTGAAAAATTTTGACGAAAGAAAATTCTCCTTTTGGTTCCCTTTAGATGCTACATGTTAAGACGTACACGCCACAACAATTCTTTTCGAGATACAACGTGTAGTTTTGGAGATACAAGCTAATTTTGTACTATGCGTTATTTCTTCTCGTAAAGAGTTTCCAATGCGTACGTATATGTCTTTACTCTGCAAAACTGTATTTCCTTATGAAGTGGTATTCTTACATATCCTTTCGAGAGAAAACTGTCCTGTGCCTTCTCTTTTGAGGCCACACACTTAGACATACACGCAACATGAAAGCTTTTCGACTTACAACGTGTTGTTTAGGAAAAACAAGATAATTTCGCACGATGCGGGATTTCCTTAAAACGTGATTTTCTGAAAAATTTTGACGAAAGAAAATTCTCCTTTTGGTTCTCTTTAGATGCTACATGTTAAGACGTACAGGCCACAACAATTCTTTTCGAGATACAACGTGTAGTTTGGGAGATACAAGCTAATTTTGTACTATGCGTTATTTCTTCTCGTAAAGAGTTTCCAATGCGTACGTATATGTCTTTACTCTGCAAAACTGCATTTCCTTATGAAGTGGTATTCTTACATATCCTTTCGAGAGAAAACTGTCCTGTGCCTTCTCTTTTGAGGCTACACACTTAGACATACACGCAACATGAAAGCTTTTCGACTTACAACGTGTTGTTTAGGAAAAACAAGATAATTTCTCACGATGCGGGATTTCCTTAAAACGTGATTTTCTGAAAAATTTTGACGCAAGAAAATTCTCCTTTTGGTTCCCTTTAGATGCTACATGTTAAGACGTACACGCCACAACAATTCTTTTCGAGATACAACGTGTAGTTTTGGAGATACAAGCTAATTTTGTACTATGCGTTATTTCTTCTCGTAAAGAGTTTCCAATGCGTACGTATATGTCTTTACTCTGCAAAACTGTATTTCCTTATGAAGTGGTATTCTTACATATCCTTTCGAGAGAAAACTGTCCTGTGCCTTCTCTTTTGAGGCTACACACGTAGACATACACGCAACATGAAAGCTTTTCGACTTACAACGTGTTGTTTAGGAAAAACAAGATAATTTCGCACGATGCGGGATTTCCTTAAACGTGATTTTCTGAAAAATTTTGACGAAAGAAAATTCTCCTTTTGGTTCTCTTTAGATGCTACATGTTAAGACGTACACGCCACAACAATTCTTTTCGAGATACAACGTGTAGTTTTGGAGATACAAGCTAATTTTGTACTATGCATTATTTCTTCTCGTAAAGAGTTTCCAATGCGTACGTATATGTCTTTACTCTGCAAAACTGTATTTCCTTATGAAGTGGTATTCTTACATATCCTTTCGAGAGAAAACTGTCCTGTGCCTTCTCTTTTGAGGCTACACACGTAGACATACACGCAACATGAAAGCTTTTCGACTTACAACGTGTTGTTTAGGAAAAACAAGATAATTTCGCACGATGCGGGATTTCCTTAAAACGTGATTTTCTGAAAAATTTTGACGAAAGAAAATTCTCCTTTTGGTTCCCTTTAGATGCTACATGTTAAGACGTACACGCCACAACAATTCTTTTCGAGATACAACGTGTAGTTTGGGAGATACAAGCTAATTTTGTACTATGCGTTATTTCTTCTCGTAAAGAGTTTCCAATGCGTACGTATATGTCTTTACTCTGCAAAACTGTATTTCCTTATGAAGTGGTATTCTTACATATCCTTTCGAGAGAAAACTGCCCTGTGCCTTCTCTTTTGAGGCTACACACTTAGATATACACGCAACATGAAAGCTTTTCGACTTACAACGTGTTGTTTAGGAAAAACAAGATAATTTCGCACGATGCGGGATTTCCTTAAAACGTGATTTTCTGAAAAATTTTGACGAAAGAAAATTCTCCTTTTGGTTCTCTTTAGATGCTACATGTTAAGACGTACACGCCACAACAATTCTTTTCGAGATACAACGTGTAGTTTTGGAGATACAAGCTAATTTTGTACTATGCGTTATTTCTTCTCGTAAAGAGTTTCCAATGCGTACGTATATGTCTTTACTCTGCAAAACTGTATTTCCTTATGAAGTGGTATTCTTACATATCCTTTCGAGAGAAAACTGTCCTGTGCCTTCTCTTTTGAGGCCACACACTTAGACATACACGCAACATGAAAGCTTTTCGACTTACAACGTGTTGTTTAGGAAAAACAAGATAATTTCGCACGATGCGGGATTTCCTTAAAACGTGATTTTCTGAAAAATTTTGACGAAAGAAAATTCTCCTTTTGGTTCTCTTTAGATGCTACATGTTAAGACGTACAGGCCACAACAATTCTTTTCGAGATACAACGTGTAGTTTGGGAGATACAAGCTAATTTTGTACTATGCGTTATTTCTTCTCGTAAAGAGTTTCCAATGCGTACGTATATGTCTTTACTCTGCAAAACTGCATTTCCTTATGAAGTGGTATTCTTACATATCCTTTCGAGAGAAAACTGTCCTGTGCCTTCTCTTTTGAGGCTACACACTTAGACATACACGCAACATGAAAGCTTTTCGACTTACAACGTGTTGTTTAGGAAAAACAAGATAATTTCTCACGATGCGGGATTTCCTTAAAACGTGATTTTCTGAAAAATTTTGACGCAAGAAAATTCTCCTTTTGGTTCCCTTTAGATGCTACATGTTAAGACGTACACGCCACAACAATTCTTTTCGAGATACAACGTGTAGTTTTGGAGATACAAGCTAATTTTGTACTATGCGTTATTTCTTCTCGTAAAGAGTTTCCAATGCGTACGTATATGTCTTTACTCTGCAAAACTGTATTTCCTTATGAAGTGGTATTCTTACATATCCTTTCGAGAGAAAACTGTCCTGTGCCTTCTCTTTTGAGGCTACACACGTAGACATACACGCAACATGAAAGCTTTTCGACTTACAACGTGTTGTTTAGGAAAAACAAGATAATTTCGCACGATGCGGGATTTCCTTAAACGTGATTTTCTGAAAAATTTTGACGAAAGAAAATTCTCCTTTTGGTTCTCTTTAGATGCTACATGTTAAGACGTACACGCCACAACAATTTCTTTTCGAGATACAACGTGTAGTTTTGGAGATACAAGCTAATTTTGTACTATGCATTATTTCTTCTCGTAAAGAGTTTCCAATGCGTACGTATATGTCTTTACTCTGCAAAACTGTATTTCCTTATGAAGTGGTATTCTTACATATCCTTTCGAGAGAAAACTGTCCTGTGCCTTCTCTTTTGAGGCTACACACGTAGACATACACGCAACATGAAAGCTTTTCGACTTACAACGTGTTGTTTAGGAAAAACAAGATAATTTCGCACGATGCGGGATTTCCTTAAAACGTGATTTTCTGAAAAATTTTGACGAAAGAAAATTCTCCTTTTGGTTCCCTTTAGATGCTACATGTTAAGACGTACACGCCACAACAATTCTTTTCGAGATACAACGTGTAGTTTGGGAGATACAAGCTAATTTTGTACTATGCGTTATTTCTTCTCGTAAAGAGTTTCCAATGCGTACGTATATGTCTTTACTCTGCAAAACTGTATTTCCTTATGAAGTGGTATTCTTACATATCCTTTCGAGAGAAAACTGCCCTGTGCCTTCTCTTTTGAGGCTACACACTTAGATATACACGCAACATGAAAGCTTTTCGACTTACAACGTGTTGTTTAGGAAAAACAAGATAATTTCGCACGATGCGGGATTTCCTTAAAACGTGATTTTCTGAAAAATTTTGACGAAAGAAAATTCTCCTTTTGGTTCTCTTTAGATGCTACATGTTAAGACGTACACGCCACAACAATTCTTTTCGAGATACAACGTGTAGTTTTGGAGATACAAGCTAATTTTGTACTATGCGTTATTTCTTCTCGTAAAGAGTTTCCAGTGCGTATGTATATGTCTTTACTCTGCAAAAACTGTATTTCCTTATGAAGTGGTATTCTTACATATCCTTTCGAGAGAAAACTGTCCTGTGCCTTCTCTTTTGAGGCTACACACTTAGACATACACACAACATGAAAGCTTTTCGACTTACAACGTGTTGTTTAGGAAAAACAAGATAATTTCGCACGATGCGGGATTTCCTTAAAACGTGATTTTCTGAAAAATTTTGACGAAAGAAAATTCTCCTTTTGGTTCTCTTTAGATGCTACATGTTAAGACGTACACGCCACAACAATTCTTTTCGAGATACAACGTGTAGTTTTGGAGATACAAGCTAATTTTGTACTATGCGTTATTTCTTCTCGTAAAAAGTTTCCAATGCGTACGTATATGTCTTTACTCTGCAAAACTGCATTTCCTCATGAAGTGGTATTCTTATATATCCTTTCGAGAGAAAACTGTCCTGTGCCTTCTCTTTTGAGGCTACACACTTAGACATACACGCAACATGAAAGCTTTTCGACTTACAACGTGTTGTTTAGGAAAAACAAGATAATTTCGCACGATGCGGGATTTCCTTAAAACGTGATTTTCTGAAAAATTTTGACGAAAGAAAATTCTCCTTTTGGTTCCCTTTAGATGCTACATGTTAAGACGTACACGCCACAACAATTCTTTTCGAGATACAACGTGTAGTTTTGGAGATACAAGCTAATTTTGTACTATGCGTTATTTCTTCTCGTAAAGAGTTTCCAATGCGTACGTATATGTCTTTACTCTGCAAAACTGTATTTCCTTATGAAGTGGTATTCTTACATATCCTTTCGAGAGAAAACTGTCCTGTGCCTTCTCTTTTGAGGCTACACACGTAGACATACACGCAACATGAAAGCTTTTCGACTTACAACGTGTTGTTTAGGAAAAACAAGATAATTTCGCACGATGCGGGATTTCCTTAAAACGTGACTTTCTGAAAAATTTTGACGAAAGAAAATTCTCGTTTTGGTTCTCTTTAGATGCTACATGTTAAGACGTACACGCCACAACAATTCTTTTCGAGATACAACGTGTAGTTTTGGAGATACAAGCTAATTTTTTACTATGCGTTATTTCTTCTCGTAAAGAGTTTCCAATGCGTACGTATATGTCTTTACTCTGCAAAACTGTATTTCCTTATGAAGTGGTATTCTTACATATCCTTTCAAGAGAAAACTGTCCTGTGCCTTCTCTTTTGAGGCTACACACTTAGACATACACGCAACATGAAAGCTTTTCGACTTACAACGTGTTGTTTAGGAAAAACAAGATAATTTCGCACGATTCGGGATTTCCTTAAAACGTGATTTTCTGAAAAATTTTGACGAAAGAAAATTCTCCTTTTGGTTCCCTTTAGATGCTACATGTTAAGACGTACACGCCACAACAATTCTTTTCGAGATACAACGTGTAGTTTTGGAGATACAAGCTAATTTTGTACTATGCGTTATTTCTTCTCGTAAAGAGTTTCCAATGCGTACGTATATGTCTTTACTCTGCAAAACTGTATTTCCTTATGAAGTGGTATTCTTACATATCCTTTCGAGAGAAAACTGTCCTGTGCCTTCTCTTTTGAGGCCACACACTTAGACATACACGCAACATGAAAGCTTTTCGACTTACAACGTGTTGTTTAGGAAAAACAAGATAATTTCGCACGATGCGGGATTTCCTTAAAACGTGATTTTCTGAAAAATTTTGACGAAAGAAAATTCTCCTTTTGGTTCTCTTTAGATGCTACATGTTAAGACGTACAGGCCACAACAATTCTTTTCGAGATACAACGTGTAGTTTGGGAGATACAAGCTAATTTTGTACTATGCGTTATTTCTTCTCGTAAAGAGTTTCCAATGCGTACGTATATGTCTTTACTCTGCAAAACTGCATTTCCTTATGAAGTGGTATTCTTACATATCCTTTCGAGAGAAAACTGTCCTGTGCCTTCTCTTTTGAGGCTACACACTTAGACATACACGCAACATGAAAGCTTTTCGACTTACAACGTGTTGTTTAGGAAAAACAAGATAATTTCTCACGATGCGGGATTTCCTTAAAACGTGATTTTCTGAAAAATTTTGACGCAAGAAAATTCTCCTTTTGGTTCCCTTTAGATGCTACATGTTAAGACGTACACGCCACAACAATTCTTTTCGAGATACAACGTGTAGTTTTGGAGATACAAGCTAATTTTGTACTATGCGTTATTTCTTCTCGTAAAGAGTTTCCAATGCGTACGTATATGTCTTTACTCTGCAAAACTGTATTTCCTTATGAAGTGGTATTCTTACATATCCTTTCGAGAGAAAACTGTCCTGTGCCTTCTCTTTTGAGGCTACACACGTAGACATACACGCAACATGAAAGCTTTTCGACTTACAACGTGTTGTTTAGGAAAAACAAGATAATTTCGCACGATGCGGGATTTCCTTAAACGTGATTTTCTGAAAAATTTTGACGAAAGAAAATTCTCCTTTTGGTTCTCTTTAGATGCTACATGTTAAGACGTACACGCCACAACAATTCTTTTCGAGATACAACGTGTAGTTTTGGAGATACAAGCTAATTTTGTACTATGCATTATTTCTTCTCGTAAAGAGTTTCCAATGCGTACGTATATGTCTTTACTCTGCAAAACTGTATTTCCTTATGAAGTGGTATTCTTACATATCCTTTCGAGAGAAAACTGTCCTGTGCCTTCTCTTTTGAGGCTACACACGTAGACATACACGCAACATGAAAGCTTTTCGACTTACAACGTGTTGTTTAGGAAAAACAAGATAATTTCGCACGATGCGGGATTTCCTTAAAACGTGATTTTCTGAAAAATTTTGACGAAAGAAAATTCTCCTTTTGGTTCCCTTTAGATGCTACATGTTAAGACGTACACGCCACAACAATTCTTTTCGAGATACAACGTGTAGTTTGGGAGATACAAGCTAATTTTGTACTATGCGTTATTTCTTCTCGTAAAGAGTTTCCAATGCGTACGTATATGTCTTTACTCTGCAAAACTGTATTTCCTTATGAAGTGGTATTCTTACATATCCTTTCGAGAGAAAACTGCCCTGTGCCTTCTCTTTTGAGGCTACACACTTAGATATACACGCAACATGAAAGCTTTTCGACTTACAACGTGTTGTTTAGGAAAAACAAGATAATTTCGCACGATGCGGGATTTCCTTAAAACGTGATTTTCTGAAAAATTTTGACGAAAGAAAATTCTCCTTTTGGTTCTCTTTAGATGCTACATGTTAAGACGTACACGCCACAACAATTCTTTTCGAGATACAACGTGTAGTTTTGGAGATACAAGCTAATTTTGTACTATGCGTTATTTCTTCTCGTAAAGAGTTTCCAATGCGTACGTATATGTCTTTACTCTGCAAAACTGTATTTCCTTATGAAGTGGTATTCTTACATATCCTTTCGAGAGAAAACTGTCCTGTGCCTTCTCTTTTGAGGCTACACACTTAGACATACACGCAACATGAAAGCTTTTCGACTTACAACGTGTTGTTTAGGAAAAACAAGATAATTTCGCACGATGCGGGATTTCCTTAAAACGTGATTTTCTGAAAAATTTTGACGAAAGAAAATTCTCCTTTTGGTTCTCTTTAGATGCTACATGTTAAGACGTACACGCCACAACAATTCTTTTCGAGATACAACGTGTAGTTTTGGAGATACAAGCTAATTTTGTACTATGCGTTATTTCTTCTCGTAAAGAGTTTCCAATGCGTACGTATATGTCTTTACTCTGCAAAACTGTATTTCCTTATGAAGTGGTATTCTTACATATCCTTTCGAGAGAAAACTGTCCTGTGCCTTCTCTTTTGAGGCTACACACGTAGACATACACGCAACATGAAAGCTTTTCGACTTACAACGTGTTGTTTAGGAAAAACAAGATAATTTCGCACGATGCGGGATTTCCTTAAAACGTGATTTTCTGAAAAATTTTGACGAAAGAAAATTCTCCTTTTGGTTCCCTTTAGATGCTACATGTTAAGACGTACACGCCACAACAATTCTTTTCGAGATACAACGTGTAGTTTTGGAGATACAAGCTAATTTTGTACTATGCGTTATTTCTTCTCGTAAAATGTTTCCAATGCGTACGTATATGTCTTTACTCTGCAAAACTGTATTTCCTTATGAAGTGGTATTCTTACATATCCTTTCGAGAGAAAACTGTCCTGTGCCTTCTCTTTTGAGGCTACACACTTAGACATACACGCAACATGAAAGCTTTTCGACTTACAACGTGTTGTTTAGGAAAAACAAGATAATTTCGCACGATGCGGGATTTCCTTAAAACGTGATTTTCTGAAAAATTTTGACGAAAGAAAATTCTCCTTTTGGTTCTCTTTAGATGCTACATGTTAAGACGTACACGCCACAACAATTCTTTTCGAGATACAACGTGTAGTTTTGGAGATACAAGCTAATTTTGTACTATGCGTTATTTCTTCTCGTAAAGAGTTTCCAATGCGTACGTATATGTCTTTACTCTGCAAAACTGTATTTCCTTATGAAGTGGTATTCTTACATATCCTTTCGAGAGAAAACTGTCCTGTGCCTTCTCTTTTGAGGCTACACACTTAGACATACACGCAACATGAAAGCTTTTCGACTTACAACGTGTTGTTTAGGAAAAACAAGATAATTTCGCACGATGCGGGATTTCCTTAAAACGTGATTTTCTGAAAAATTTTGACGAAAGAAAATTCTCCTTTTGGTTCTCTTTAGATGCTACATGTTAAGACGTACACGCCACAACAATTCTTTTCGAGATACAACGTGTAGTTTTGGAGATACAAGCTAATTTTGTACTATGCGTTATTTCTTCTCGTAAGAGTTTTTAATGCGTACGTATATGTCTTTACTCTGCAAAACTGTATTTCCTTATGAAGTGGTATTCTTACATATCCTTTCGAGAGAAAACTGTCCTGTGCCTTCTCTTTTGAGGCTACACACTTAGACATACACGCAACATGAAAGCTTTTCGACTTACAACGTGTTGTTTAGGAAAAACAAGATAATTTCGACGATGCGGGATTTCCTTAAAACGTGATTTTCTGAAAAATTTTGACGAAAGAAAATTCTCCTTTTGGTTCTCTTTAGATGCTACATGTTAAGACGTACACACCACAACAATTCTTTTCGAGATACAACGTGTAGTTTTGGAGATACAAGCTAATTTTGTACTATGCGTTATTTCTTCTCGTAAAGAGTTTCCAATGCGTACGTATATGTCTTTACTCTGCAAAACTGTATTTCCTTATGAAGTGGTATTCTTACATATCCTTTCGAGAGAAAACTGTCCTGTGCCTTCTCTTTTGAGGCTACACACTTAGACATACACGCAACATGAAAGCTTTTCGACTTCCAACCTGTTGTTTAGGAAAAACAAGATAATTTCGCACGATGCGGGATTTCCTTAAAACGTGATTTTCTGAAAAATTTTGACGAAAGAAAATTCTCCTTTTGGTTCTCTTTAGATGCTACATGTTAAGACGTACACGCCACAACAATTCTTTTCGAGATACAACGTGTAGTTTTGGAGATACAAGCTAATTTTGTACTATGCGTTATTTCTTCTCGTAAAGAGTTTCCAATGCGTACGTATATGTCTTTACGCTGCAAAACTGTATTTCCTTATGAAGTGGTATTCTTACATATCCTTTCGAGAGAAAACTGTCCTGTGCCTTCTCTTTTGAGGCTACACACTTAGACATACACGCAACATGAAAGCTTTTCGACTTACAACGTGTTGTTTAGGAAAAACAAGATAATTTCGCACGATGCGGGATTTCCTTAAAACGTGATTTTCTGAAAAATTTTGACGAAAGAAAATTCTCCTTTTGGTTCTCTTTAGATGCTACATGTTAAGACGTACACGCCACAACAATTCTTTTCGAGATACAACGTGTAGTTTTGGAGATACAAGCTAATTTTGTACTATGCGTTATTTCTTCTCGTAAAGAGTTTCCAATGCGTACGTATATGTCTTTACTCTGCAAAACTGCATTTCCTCATGAAGTGGTATTCTTATATATCCTTTCGAGAGAAAACTGTCCTGTGCCTTCTCTTTTGAGGCTACACACTTAGACATACACGCAACATGAAAGCTTTTCGACTTACAACGTGTTGTTTAGGAAAAACAAGATAATTTCGCACGATGCGGGATTTCCTTAAAACGTGATTTTCTGAAAAATTTTGACGAAAGAAAATTCTCCTTTTGGTTCCCTTTAGATGCTACATGTTAAGACGTACACGCCACAACAATTCTTTTCGAGATACAACGTGTAGTTTTGGAGATACAAGCTAATTTTGTACTATGCCTTATTTCTTCTCGTAAAGAGTTTCCAATGCGTACGTATATGTCTTTACTCTGCAAAATTGTATTTCCTTATGAAGTGGTATTCTTACATATCCTTTCGAGAGAAAACTGTCCTGTGCCTTCTCTTTTGAGGCTACAAACTTAGACATACACGCAACATGAAAGCTTTTCGACTTACAACGTGTTGTTTAGGAAAAACAAGATAATTTCGCACGATGCGGGATTTCCTTAAAACGTGATTTTCTGAAAAATTTTGACGAAAGAAAATTCTCGTTTTGGTTCTCTTTAGATGCTACATGTTAAGACGTACACGCCACAACAATTCTTTTCGAGATACAACGTGTAGTTTTGGAGATACAAGCTAATTTTGTACTATGCGTTATTTCTTCTCGTAAAGAGTTTCCAATGCGTACGTATATGTCTTTACTCTGCAAAACTGTATTTCCTTATGAAGTGGTATTCTTACATATCCTTTCGAGAGAAAACTGTCCTGTGCCTTCTCTTTTGAGGCTACACACGTACACATACACGCAACATGAAAGCTTTTCGACTTACAACCTGTTGTTTAGGAAAAACAAGATAATTTCGCACGATGCGGGATTTCCTTAAAACGTGATTTTCTGAAAAATTTTGACGAAAGAAAATTCTCCTTTTGGTTCTCTTTAGATGCTACATGTTAAGACGTACACGCCACAACAATTCTTTTCGAGATACAACGTGTAGTTTTGGAGATACAAGCTAATTTTGTACTATGCGTTATTTCTTCTCTTAAAGAGTTTCCAATGCGTACGTATATGTCTTTACTCTGCAAAACTGCATTTCCTCATGAAGTGGTATTCTTATATATCCTTTCGAGAGAAAACTGTCCTGTGCCTTCTCTTTTGAGGCTACACACTTAGACATACACGCAACATGAAAGCTTTTCGACTTACAACGTGTTGTTTAGGAAAAACAAGATAATTTCGCACGATGCGGGATTTCCTTAAAACGTGATTTTCTGAAAAATTTTGACGAAAGAAAATTCTCCTTTTGGTTCCCTTTAGATGCTACATGTTAAGACGTACACGCCACAACAATTCTTTTCGAGATACAACGTGTAGTTTTGGAGATACAAGCTAATTTTGTACTATGCCTTATTTCTTCTCGTAAAGAGTTTCCAATGCGTACGTATATGTCTTTACTCTGCAAAACTGTATTTCCTTATGAAGTGGTATTCTTACATATCCTTTCGAGAGAAAACTGTCCTGTGCCTTCTCTTTTGAGGCTACACACTTAGACATACACGCAACATGAAAGCTTTTCGACTTACAACGTGTTGTTTAGGAAAAACAAGATAATTTCGCACGATGCGGGATTTCCTTAAAACGTGATTTTCTGAAAAATTTTGACGAAAGAAAATTCTCCTTTTGGTTCTCTTTAGATGCTACATGTTAAGACGTACATGCCACAACAATTCTTTTCGAGATACAACGTGTAGTTTTGGAGATACAAGCTAATTTTGTACTATGCGTTATTTCTTCTCGTAAAGAGTTTCCAGTGCGTACGTATATGTCTTTACTCTGCAAAACTGTATTTCCTTATGAAGTGGTTTTCTTACATATCCTTTCGAGAGAAAACTGTCCTGTGCCTTCTCTTTTGAGGCTACACACTTAGACATACACACAACATGAAAGCTTTTCGACTTACAACGTGTTGTTTAGGAAAAACAAGATAATTTCGCACGATGCGGGATTTCCTTAAAACGTGATTTTCTGAAAAATTTTGACGAAAGAAAATTCTCCTTTTGGTTCTCTTTAGATGCTACATGTTAAGACGTACACGCCACAACAATTCTTTTCGAGATACAACGTGTAGTTTTGGAGATACAAGCTAATTTTGTACTATGCGTTATTTCTTCTCGTAAAGAGTTTCCAATGCGTACGTATATGTCTTTACTCTGCAAAACTGCATTTCCTCATGAAGTGGTATTCTTATATATCCTTTCGAGAGAAAACTGTCCTGTGCCTTCTCTTTTGAGGCTACACACTTAGACATACACGCAACATGAAAGCTTTTCGACTTACAACGTGTTGTTTAGGAAAAACAAGATAATTTCGCACGATGCGGGATTTCCTTAAAACGTGATTTTCTGAAAAATTTTGACGAAAGAAAATTCTCCTTTTGGTTCCCTTTAGATGCTACATGTTAAGACGTACACGCCACAACAATTCTTTTCGAGATACAACGTGTAGTTTTGGAGATACAAGCTAATTTTGTACTATGCGTTATTTCTTCTCGTAAAGAGTTTCCAATGCGTACGTATATGTCTTTACTCTGCAAAACTGTATTTCCTTATGAAGTGGTATTCTTACATATCCTTTCGAGAGAAAACTGTCCTGTGCCTTCTCTTTTGAGGCTACACACGTAGACATACACGCAACATGAAAGCTTTTCGACTTACAACGTGTTGTTTAGGAAAAACAAGATAATTTCGCACGATGCAGGATTTCCTTAAAACGTGATTTTCTGAAAAATTTTGACGAAAGAAAATTCTCGTTTTGGTTCTCTTTAGATGCTACATGTTAAGACGTACACGCCACAACAATTCTTTTCGAGATACAACGTGTAGTTTTGGAGATACAAGCTAATTTTTTACTATGCGTTATTTCTTCTCGTAAAGAGTTTCCAATGCGTACGTATATGTCTTTACTCTGCAAAACTGTATTTCCTTATGAAGTGGTATTCTTACATATCCTTTCGAGAGAAAACTGTCCTGTGCCTTCTCTTTTGAGGCTACACACTTAGACATACACGCAACATGAAAGCTTTTCGACTTACAACGTGTTGTTTAGGAAAAACAAGATAATTTCGCACGATTCGGGATTTCCTTAAAACGTGATTTTCTGAAAAATTTTGACGAAAGAAAATTCTCCTTTTGGTTCCCTTTAGATGCTACATGTTAAGACGTACACTCCACAACAATTCTTTTCGAGATACAACGTGTAGTTTTGGAGATACAAGCTAATTTTGTACTATGCGTTATTTCTTCTCGTAAAGAGTTTCCAATGCGTACGTATATGTCTTTACTCTGCAAAACTGTATTTCCTTATGAAGTGGTATTCTTACATATCCTTTCGAGAGAAAACTGTCCTGTGCCTTCTCTTTTGAGGCCACACACTTAGACATACACGCAACATGAAAGCTTTTCGACTTACAACGTGTTGTTTAGGAAAAACAAGATAATTTCGCACGATGCGGGATTTCCTTAAAACGTGATTTTCTGAAAAATTTTGACGAAAGAAAATTCTCCTTTTGGTTCTCTTTAGATGCTACATGTTAAGACGTACAGGCCACAACAATTCTTTTCGAGATACAACGTGTAGTTTTGGAGATACAAGCTAATTTTGTACTATGCGTTATTTCTTCTCGTAAAGAGTTTCCAATGCGTACGCATATGTCTTTACTCTGCAAAACTGCATTTCCTTATGAAGTGGTATTCTTACATATCCTTTCGCGATAAAACTGTCCTGTGCCTTCTCTTTTGAGGCTACACACTTAGACATACACGCAACATGAAAGCTTTTCGACTTACAACGTGTTGTTTAGGAAAAACAAGATAATTTCTCACGATGCGGGATTTCCTTAAAACGTGATTTTCTGAAAAATTTTGACGCAAGAAAATTCTCCTTTTGGTTCCCTTTAGATGCTACATGTTAAGACGTACACGCCACAACAATTCTTTTCGAGATACAACGTGTAGTTTTGGAGATACAAGCTAATTTTGTACTATGCGTTATTTCTTCTCGTAAAGAGTTTCCAATGCGTACGTATATGTCTTTACTCTGCAAAACTGTATTTCCTTATGAAGTGGTATTCTTACATATCCTTTCGAGAGAAAACTGTCCTGTGCCTTCTCTTTTGAGGCTACACACGTAGACATACACGCAACATGAAAGCTTTTCGACTTACAACGTGTTGTTTAGGAAAAACAAGATAATTTCGCACGATGCGGGATTTCCTTAAACGTGATTTTCTGAAAAATTTTGACGAAAGAAAATTCTCCTTTTGGTTCTCTTTAGATGCTACATGTTAAGACGTACACGCCACAACAATTCTTTTCGAGATACAACGTGTAGTTTTGGAGATACAAGCTAATTTTGTACTATGCATTATTTCTTCTCGTAAAGAGTTTCCAATGCGTACGTATATGTCTTTACTCTGCAAAACTGTATTTCCTTATGAAGTGGTATTCTTACATATCCTTTCGAGAGAAAACTGTCCTGTGCCTTCTCTTTTGAGGCTACACACGTAGACATACACGCAACATGAAAGCTTTTCGACTTACAACGTGTTGTTTAGGAAAAACAAGATAATTTCGCACGATGCGGGATTTCCTTAAAACGTGATTTTCTGAAAAATTTTGACGAAAGAAAATTCTCCTTTTGGTTCCCTTTAGATGCTACATGTTAAGACGTACACGCCACAACAATTCTTTTCGAGATACAACGTGTAGTTTGGGAGATACAAGCTAATTTTGTACTATGCGTTATTTCTTCTCGTAAAGAGTTTCCAATGCGTACGTATATGTCTTTACTCTGCAAAACTGTATTTCCTTATGAAGTGGTATTCTTACATATCCTTTCGAGAGAAAACTGCCCTGTGCCTTCTCTTTTGAGGCTACACACGTAGACATACACGCAACATGAAAGCTTTTCGACTTACAACGTGTTGTTTAGGAAAAACAAGATAATTTCGCACGATGCGGGATTTCCTTAAAACGTGATTTTCTGAAAAATTTTGACGAAAGAAAATTCTCCTTTTGGTTCTCTTTAGATGCTACATGTTAAGACGTACACGCCACAACAATTCTTTTCGAGATACAACGTGTAGTTTTGGAGATACAAGCTAATTTTGTACTATGCGTTATTTCTTCTCGTAAAGAGTTTCCAATGCGTACGTATATGTCTTTACTCTGCAAAACTGTATTTCCTTATGAAGTGGTATTCTTACATATCCTTTCGAGAGAAAACTGTCCTGTGCCTTCTCTTTTGAGGCTACACACTTAGACATACACGCAACATGAAAGCTTTTCGACTTACAACGTGTTGTTTAGGAAAAACAAGATAATTTCGCACGATGCGGGATTTCCTTAAAACGTGATTTTCTGAAAAATTTTGACGAAAGAAAATTCTCCTTTTGGTTCTCTTTAGATGCTACATGTTAAGACGTACACGCCACAACAATTCTTTTCGAGATACAACGTGTAGTTTTGGAGATACAAGCTAATTTTGTACTATGCGTTATTTCTTCTCGTAAAGAGTTTCCAATGCGTACGTATATGTCTTTACTCTGCAAAACTGTATTTCCTTATGAAGTGGTATTCTTACATATCCTTTCGAGAGAAAACTGTCCTGTGCCTTCTCTTTTGAGGCTACACACGTAGACATACACGCAACATGAAAGTTTTTCGACTTACAACGTGTTGTTTAGGAAAAACAAGATAATTTCGCAAGATGCGGGATTTCCTTAAAACGTGATTTTCTGAAAAATTTTGACGAAAGAAAATTCTCCTTTTGGTTCTCTTTAGATGCTACATGTTAAGACGTACACGCCACGACAATTCTTTTCGAGATACAACGTGTAGTTTTGGAGATACAAGCTAATTTTGTACTATGCGTTATTTCTTCTCGTAAAGAGTTTCCAATGCGTACGTATATGTCTTTACTCTGCAAAACTGTATTTCCTTATTAAGTGGTATTCTTACATATCCTTTCGAGAGAAAATTGTCCTGTGCATTCTCTTTTGAGGCTACACACGTAGACATACACGCAAAATGAAAGCTTTTCGACTTACAACCTGTTGTTTAGGAAAAACAAGATAATTTCGCACGATGCGGGATTTCCTTAAAACGTGATTTTCTGAAAAATTTTGACGAAAGAAAATTCTCCTTTTGGTTCTCTTTAGATGCTACATGTTAAGACGTACACGCCACAACAATTCTTTTCGAGATACAACGTGTAGTTTGGGAGATACAAGCTAATTTTGTACTATGCGTTATTTCTTCTCGTAAAGAGTTTCCAATGCGTACGCATATGTCTTTACTCTGCAAAACTGTATTTCCTTATGAAGTGGTATTCTTACATATCCTTTCGAGAGAAAACTGTCCTGTGCCTTCTCTTTTGAGGCTACACACGTAGACATACACGCAACATGAAAGTTTTTCGACTTACAACGTGTTGTTTAGGAAAAACAAGATAATTTCGCACGATGCGGGATTTCCTTAAAACGTGATTTTCTGAAAAATTTTGACGAAAGAAAATTCTCCTTTTGGTTCTCTTTAGATGCTACATGTTAAGACGTACACGCCACAACAATTCTTTTCGAGATACAACGTGTAGTTTTGGAGATACAAGCTAATTTTGTACTATGCGTTATTTCTTCTCGTAAAGAGTTTCCAATGCGTACGTATATGTCTTTACTCTGCAAAACTGTATTTCCTTATGAAGTGGTATTCTTACATATCCTTTCGAGAGAAAACTGTCCTGTGCCTTCTCTTTTGAGGCTACACACGTAGACATACACGCAACATGAAAGCTTTTCGACTTACAACGTGTTGTTTAGGAAAAACAAGATAATTTCGCACGATGCGGGATTTCCTTAAAACGTGATTTTCTGAAAAATTTTGACGAAAGAAAATTCTCCTTTTGGTTCTCTTTAGATGCTACATGTTAAGACGTACACGCCACAACAATTCTTTTCGAGATACAACGTGTAGTTTTGGAGATACAAGCTAATTTTTTACTATGCGTTATTTCTTCTCGTAAAGAGTTTCCAATGCGTAAGTATATGTCTTTACTCTGCAAAACTGTATTTCCTTATGAAGTGGTATTCTTACATATCCTTTCGAGAGAAAACTGTCCTGTGCCTTCTCTTTTGAGGCTACACACTTAGACATACACGCAACATGAAAGCTTTTCGACTTACAACGTGTTGTTTAGGAAAAACAAGATAATTTCGCACGATGCGGGATTTCCTTAAAACGTGATTTTCTGAAAAATTTTGACGAAAGAAAATTCTCCTTTTGGTTCCCTTTAGATGCTACATGTTAAGACGTACACGCCACAACAATTCTTTTCGAGATACAACGTGTAGTTTTGGAGATACAAGCTAATTTTGTACTATGCGTTATTTCTTCTCGTAAAGAGTTTCCAATGCGTACGTATATGTCTTTACTCTGCAAAACTGTATTTCCTTATGAAGTGGTATTCTTACATATCCTTTCGATAGAAAACTGTCCTGTGCCTTCTCTTTTGAGGCCACACACTTAGACATACACGCAACATGAAAGCTTTTCGACATACAACGTGTTGTTTAGGAAAAACAAGATAATTTCGCACGATGCGGGATTTCCATAAAACGTGATTTTCTGAAAAATTTTAACGAAAGAAAATTCTCCTTTTGGTTCTCTTTAGATGCTACATGTTAAGACGTACAGGCCACAACAATTCTTTTCGAGATACAACGTGTAGTTTGGGAGATACAAGCTAATTTTGTACTATGCGTTATTTCTTCTCGTAAAGAGTTTCCAATGCGTACGTATATGTCTTTACTCTGCAAAACTGCATTTCCTTATGAAGTGGTATTCTTACATATCCTTTCGAGAGAACACTGTCCTGTGCCTTCTCTTTTGAGGCTACACACTTAGACATACACGCAACATGAAAGCTTTTCGACTTACAACGTGTTGTTTAGGAAAAACAAGATAATTTCGCACGATGCGGGATTTCCTTAAAACGTGATTTTCTGAAAAATTTTGACGAAAGAAAATTCTCCTTTTGGTTCTCTTTAGATGCTACATGTTAAGACGTACACGCCACATCAATTCTTTTCGAGATACAACGTGTAGTTTTGGAGATACAAGCTAATTTTGTACTATGCGTTATTTCTTCTCGTAAAGAGTTTCCAATGCGTACGTATATGTCTTTACTCTGCAAAACTGTATTTCCTTATGAATTGGTATTCTTACATATCCTTTCGAGAGAAAACTGTCCTGTGCCTTCTCTTTTGAGGCTACACTCGTAGACATACACGCAACATGAAAGCTTTTCGACTTACAACGTGTTGTTTAGGAAAAACAAGATAATTTCGCACGATGCGGGATTTCCTTAAAACGTGATTTTCTGAAAAATTTTGACGAAAGAAAATTCTCCTTTTGGTTCCCTTTAGATGCTACATGTTAAGACGTACACGCCACAACAATTCTTTTCGAGATACAACGTGTAGTTTTGGAGATACAAGCTAATTTTGTACTATGCGTTATTTCTTCTCGTAAAGAGTTTCCAATGCGTACGTATATGTCTTTACTCTGCAAAACTGTATTTCCTTATGAAGTGGTATTCTTACATATCCTTTCGAGAGAAAACTGTCCTGTGCCTTCTCTTTTGAGGCCACACACTTAGACATACACGCAACATGAAAGCTTTTCGACTTACAATGTGTTGTTTAGGAAAAACAAGATAATTTCGCACGATGCGGGATTTCCTTAAAACGTGATTTTCTGAAAAATTTTGACGAAAGAAAATTCTCCTTTTGGTTCTCTTTAGATGCTACATGTTAAGACGTACAGGCCACAACAATTCTTTTCGAGATACAACGTGTAGTTTTGGAGATACAAGCTAATTTTGTACTATGCGTTATTTCTTCTCGTAAAGAGTTTCCAATGCGTACGTATATGTCTTTACTCTGCAAAACTGTATTTCCTTATGAAGTGGTATTCTTACATATCCTTTCGAGAGAAAACTGTCCTGTGCCTTCTCTTTTGAGGCTACACACGTAGACATACACGCAACATGAAAGTTTTTCGACTTACAACGTGTTGTTTAGGAAAAACAAGATAATTTCGCAAGATGCGGGATTTCCTTAAAACGTGATTTTCTGAAAAATTTTGACGAAAGAAAATTCTCCTTTTGGTTCTCTTTAGATGCTACATGTTAAGACGTACACGCCACGACAATTCTTTTCGAGATACAACGTGTAGTTTTGGAGATACAAGCTAATTTTGTACTATGCGTTATTTCTTCTCGTAAAGAGTTTCCAATGCGTACGTATATGTCTTTACTCTGCAAAACTGTATTTCCTTATGAAGTGGTATTCTTACATATCCTTTCGAGAGAAAATTGTCCTGTGCATTCTCTTTTGAGGCTACACACGTAGACATACACGCAAAATGAAAGCTTTTCGACTTACAACCTGTTGTTTAGGAAAAACAAGATAATTTCGCACGATGCGGGATTTCCTTAAAACGTGATTTTCTGAAAAATTTTGACGAAAGAAAATTCTCCTTTTGGTTCTCTTTAGATGCTACATGTTAAGACGTACACGCCACAACAATTCTTTTCGAGATACAACGTGTAGTTTGGGAGATACAAGCTAATTTTGTACTATGCGTTATTTCTTCTCGTAAAGAGTTTCCAATGCGTACGCATATGTCTTTACTCTGCAAAACTGTATTTCCTTATGAAGTGGTATTCTTACATATCCTTTCGAGAGAAAACTGTCCTGTGCCTTCTCTTTTGAGGCTACACACGTAGACATACACGCAACATGAAAGTTTTTCGACTTACAACGTGTTGTTTAGGAAAAACAAGATAATTTCGCACGATGCGGGATTTCCTTAAAACGTGATTTTCTGAAAAATTTTGACGAAAGAAAATTCTCCTTTTGGTTCTCTTTAGATGCTACATGTTAAGACGTACACGCCACAACAATTCTTTTCGAGATACAACGTGTAGTTTTGGAGATACAAGCTAATTTTGTACTATGCGTTATTTCTTCTCGTAAAGAGTTTCCAATGCGTACGTATATGTCTTTACTCTGCAAAACTGTATTTCCTTATGAAGTGGTATTCTTACATATCCTTTCGAGAGAAAACTGTCCTGTGCCTTCTCTTTTGAGGCTACACACGTAGACATACACGCAACATGAAAGCTTTTCGACTTACAACGTGTTGTTTAGGAAAAACAAGATAATTTCGCACGATGCGGGATTTCCTTAAAACGTGATTTTCTGAAAAATTGTGACGAAAGAAAATTCTCCTTTTGGTTCTCTTTAGATGCTACATGTTAAGACGTACACGCCACAACAATTCTTTTCGAGATACAACGTGTAGTTTTGGAGATACAAGCTAATTTTGTACTATGCGTTATTTCTTCTCGTAAAGAGTTTCCAATGCGTACGTATATGTCTTTACTCTGCAAAACTGTATTTCCTTATGAAGTGGTATTCTTACATATCCTTTCGAGAGAAAACTGTCCTGTGCCTTCTCTTTTGAGGCTACACACTTAGACATACACGCAACATGAAAGCTTTTCGACTTACAACGTGTTGTTTAGGAAAAACAAGATAATTTCGCACGATGCGGGATTTCCTTAAAACGTGATTTTCTGAAAAATTTTGACGAAAGAAAATTCTCCTTTTGGTTCCCTTTAGATGCTACATGTTAAGACGTACACGCCACAACAATTCTTTTCGAGATACAACGTGTAGTTTTGGAGATACAAGCTAATTTTGTACTATGCGTTATTTCTTCTCGTAAAGAGTTTCCAATGCGTACGTATATGTCTTTACTCTGCAAAACTGTATTTCCTTATGAAGTGGTATTCTTACATATCCTTTCGATAGAAAACTGTCCTGTGCCTTCTCTTTTGAGGCCACACACTTAGACATACACGCAACATGAAAGCTTTTCGACATACAACGTGTTGTTTAGGAAAAACAAGATAATTTCGCACGATGCGGGATTTCCATAAAACGTGATTTTCTGAAAAATTTTAACGAAAGAAAATTCTCCTTTTGGTTCTCTTTAGATGCTACATGTTAAGACGTACAGGCCACAACAATTCTTTTCGAGATACAACGTGTAGTTTGGGAGATACAAGCTAATTTTGTACTATGCGTTATTTCTTCTCGTAAAGAGTTTCCAATGCGTACGTATATGTCTTTACTCTGCAAAACTGCATTTCCTTATGAAGTGGTATTCTTACATATCCTTTCGAGAGAACACTGTCCTGTGCCTTCTCTTTTGAGGCTACACACTTAGACATACACGCAACATGAAAGCTTTTCGACTTACAACGTGTTGTTTAGGAAAAACAAGATAATTTCGCACGATGCGGGATTTCCTTAAAACGTGATTTTCTGAAAAATTTTGACGAAAGAAAATTCTCCTTTTGGTTCTCTTTAGATGCTACATGTTAAGACGTACACGCCACATCAATTCTTTTCGAGATACAACGTGTAGTTTTGGAGATACAAGCTAATTTTGTACTATGCGTTATTTCTTCTCGTAAAGAGTTTCCAATGCGTACGTATATGTCTTTACTCTGCAAAACTGTATTTCCTTATGAATTGGTATTCTTACATATCCTTTCGAGAGAAAACTGTCCTGTGCCTTCTCTTTTGAGGCTACACTCGTAGACATACACGCAACATGAAAGCTTTTCGACTTACAACGTGTTGTTTAGGAAAAACAAGATAATTTCGCACGATGCGGGATTTCCTTAAAACGTGATTTTCTGAAAAATTTTGACGAAAGAAAATTCTCCTTTTGGTTCCCTTTAGATGCTACATGTTAAGACGTACACGCCACAACAATTCTTTTCGAGATACAACGTGTAGTTTTGGAGATACAAGCTAATTTTGTACTATGCGTTATTTCTTCTCGTAAAGAGTTTCCAATGCGTACGTATATGTCTTTACTCTGCAAAACTGTATTTCCTTATGAAGTGGTATTCTTACATATCCTTTCGAGAGAAAACTGTCCTGTGCCTTCTCTTTTGAGGCCACACACTTAGACATACACGCAACATGAAAGCTTTTCGACTTACAATGTGTTGTTTAGGAAAAACAAGATAATTTCGCACGATGCGGGATTTCCTTAAAACGTGATTTTCTGAAAAATTTTGACGAAAGAAAATTCTCCTTTTGGTTCTCTTTAGATGCTACATGTTAAGACGTACAGGCCACAACAATTCTTTTCGAGATACAACGTGTAGTTTTGGAGATACAAGCTAATTTTGTACTATGCGTTATTTCTTCTCGTAAAGAGTTTCCAATGCGTACGTATATGTCTTTACTCTGCAAAACTGTATTTCCTTATGAAGTGGTATTCTTACATATCCTTTCGAGAGAAAACTGTCCTGTGCCTTCTCTTTTGAGGCTACACACGTAGACATACACGCAACATGAAAGCTTTTCGACTTACAACGTGTTGTTTAGGAAAAACAAGATAATTTCGCACGATGCGGGATTTCCTTAAAACGTGATTTTCTGAAAAATTTTGACGAAAGAAAATTCTCCTTTTGGTTCTCTTTAGATGCTACATGTTAAGACGTACACGCCACAACAATTCTTTTCGAGATACAACGTGTAGTTTTGGAGATACAAGCTAATTTTGTACTATGCGTTATTTCTTCTCGTAAAGAGTTTCCAATGCGTACGTATATGTCTTTACTCTGCAAAACTGTATTTCCTTATGAAGTGGTATTCTTACATATCCTTTCGAGAGAAAACTGTCCTGTGCCTTCTCTTTTGAGGCTACACACGTAGACATACACGCAACATGAAAGCTTTTCGACTTACAACCTGTTGTTTAGGAAAAACAAGATAATTTCGCACGATGCGGGATTTCCTTAAAACGTGATTTTCTGAAAAATTTTGACGAAAGAAAATTCTCCTTTTGGTTCTCTTTAGATGCTACATGTTAAGACGTACACGCCACAACAATTCTTTTCGAGATACAACGTGTAGTTTTGGAGATACAAGCTAATTTTGTACTATGCGTTATTTCTTCTCATAAAGAGTTTCCAATGCGTACGTATATGTCTTTACTCTGCAAAACTGTATTTCCTTACGAAGTGGTATTCTTACATATCCTTTCGAGAGAAAACTGTCCTGTGCCTTCTCTTTTGAGGCTACACACGTAGACATACACGCAACATGAAAGCTTTTCGACATACAACGTGTTGTTTAGGAAAAACAAGAAAATTTCGCACGATGCGGGATTTCCTTAAAACGTGATTTTCTGAAAAATTTTGACGAAAGAAAATTCTCCTTTTGGTTCTCTTTAGATGCTTCATGTTAAGACGTACACGCCACAACAATTCTTTTCGAGATACAACGTGTAGTTTTCGAGATACAAGCTAATTTTGTACTATGCGTTATTTCTTCTCGTAAAGAGTTTCCCATGCGTACGTATACGTCTTTACTCTGCAAAACTGTATTTCCTTATGAAGTGGTATTCTTACATATCCTTTCGAGAGAAAACTGTCCTGTGCCTTCTCTTTTGAGGCTACACACTTAGACATACACGCAACATGAAAGCTTTTACACTTACAACGTGTTGTTTAGGAAAAACAAGATAATTTCGCACGATGCGGGATTTCCTTAAAACGTGATTTTCTGAAAAATTTTGACGAAAGAAAATTCTCCTTTTGGTTCTCTTTAGATGCTACATGTTAAGACGTACACGCCACAACAATTCTTTTCGAGATACAACGTGTAGTTTTGGAGATACAAGCTAATTTTGTACTATGCGTTATTTCTTCTCGTAAAGAGTTTCCAATGCGTACGTATATGTCTTTACTCTGCAAAACTGTATTTCCTTATGAAGTGGTATTCTTACATATCCTTTCGAGAGAAAACTGTCCTGTGCCTTCTCTTTTGAGGCTACACACTTAGACATACACGCAACATGAAAGCTTTTCGACTTACAACGTGTTGTTTAGGAAAAACAAGATAATTTCGCACGATGCAGGATTTCCTTAAAACGTGATTTTCTGAAAAATTTTGACGAAAGAAAATTCTCCTTTTGGTTCTCTTTAGATGCTACATGTTAAGACGTACACGCCACAACAATTCTTTTCGAGATACAACGTGTAGTTTTGGAGATACAAGCTAATTTTGTACTATGCGTTATTTCTTCTCGTAAAGAGTTTCCAATGCGTACGTATATGTCTTTACTCTGCAAAACTGTATTTCCTTATGAAGTGGTATTCTTACATATCCTTTCGAGAGAAAACTGTCCTGTGCCTTCTCTTTTGAGGCTACACACGTAGACATACACGCAACATGAAAGCTTTTCGACTTACAACGTGTTGTTTAGGAAAAACAAGATAATTTCGCACGATGCGGGATTTCCTTAAAACGTGATTTTCTGAAAAATTTTGACGAAGGAAAATTCTCCTTTTGGTTCTCTTTAGATGCTACATGTTAAGACGTACACGCCACAACAATTCTTTTCGAGATACAACGTGTAGTTTTGGAGATACAAGCTAATTTTGTACTATGCGTTATTTCTTCTCGTAAAGTGTTTCCAATGCGTACGTATATGTCTTTACTCTGCAAAACTGTATTTCCTTATGAAGTGGTATTCTTACATATCTTTTCGAGAGAAAACTGTCCTGTGCCTTCTCTTTTGAGGCTACACACGTAGACATACACGCAACATGAAATCTTTTCGACTTACAACGTGTTGTTTAGGAAAAACAAGATAATTTCGCACGATGCGGGATTTCCTTAAAACGTGATTTTCTGAAAAATTTTGACGAAAGAAAATTCTCCTTTTGGTTCTCTTTAGATGCTACATGTTAAGACGTACACGCCACAACAATTCTTTTCGAGATACAACGTGTAGTTTTGGAGATACAAGCTAATTTTGTACTATGCGTTATTTCTTCTCGTAAAGAGTTTCCAATGCGTACGTATATGTCTTTATTCTGCAAAACTGTATTTCCTTATGAAGTGGTATTCTTACATATCCTTTCGAGAGAAAACTGTCCTGTGCCTTCTCTTTTGAGGCTACACACTTAGACATACACGCAACATGAAAGCTTTTCGACTTACAACGTGTTGTTTAGGAAAAACAAGATAATTTCGCACGATGCGGGATTTCCTTAAAACGTGATTTTCTGAAAAATTTTGACGAAAGAAAATTCTCCTTTTGGTTCTCTTTAGATGCTACATGTTAAGACGTACACGCCACAACAATTCTTTTCGAGATACAACGTGTAGTTTTGTAGATACAAGCTAATTTTGTACTATGCGTTATTTCTTCTCGTAAAGAGTTTCCAATGCGTACATATATGTCTTTACTCTGCAAAACTGTATTTCCTTATGAAGTGGTATTCTTACATATCCTTTCGAGAGAAAACTGTCCTGTGCCTTCTCTTTTGAGGCTACACACGTAGACATACACGCAACATGAAAGTTTTTCGACTTACAACGTGTTGTTTAGGAAAAACAAGATAATTTCGCACGATGCGGGATTTCCTTAAAACGTGATTTTCTGAAAAATTTTGACGAAAGAAAATTCTCCTTTTGGTTCTCTTTAGATGCTACATGTTAAGACGTACACGCCACAACAATTCTTTTCGAGATACAACGTGTAGTTTTGGAGATACAAGCTAATTTTGTACTATGCGTTATTTCTTCTCGTAAAGAGTTTCCAATGCGTACGTATATGTCTTTACTCTGCAAAACTGTATTTCCTTATGAAGTGGTATTCTTACATATCCTTTCGAGAGAAAACTGTCCTGTGCCTTCTCTTTTGAGGCTACACACGTAGACATACACGCAACATGAAAGCTTTTCGACTTACAACCTGTTGTTTAGGAAAAACAAGATAATTTCGCACGATGCGGGATTTCCTTAAAACGTGATTTTCTGAAAAATTTTGACGAAAGAAAATTCTCCTTTTGGTTCTCTTTAGATGCTACATGTTAAGACGTACACGCCACAACAATTCTTTTCGAGATACAACGTGTAGTTTTGGAGATACAAGCTAATTTTGTACTATGCGTTATTTCTTCTCGTAAAGAGTTTCCAATGCGTACGTATATGTCTTTACTCTGCAAAACTGTATTTCCTTACGAAGTGGTATTCTTACATATCCTTTCGAGAGAAAACTGTCCTGTGCCTTCTCTTTTGAGGCTACACACGTAGACATACACGCAACATGAAAGCTTTTCGACATACAACGTGTTGTTTAGGAAAAACAAGAAAATTTCGCACGATGCGGGATTTCCTTAAAACGTGATTTTCTGAAAAATTTTGACGAAAGAAAATTCTCCTTTTGGTTCTCTTTAGATGCTTCATGTTAAGACGTACACGCCACAACAATTCTTTTCGAAATACAACGTGTAGTTTTCGAGATACAAGCTAATTTTGTACTATGCGTTATTTCTTCTCGTAAAGAGTTTCCAATGCGTACGTATACGTCTTTACTCTGCAAAACTGTATTTCCTTATGAAGTGGTATTCTTACATATCCTTTCGAGAGAAAACTGTCCTGTGCCTTCTCTTTTGAGGCTACACACTTAGACATACACGCAACATGAAAGCTTTTAGACTTACAACGTGTTGTTTAGGAAAAACAAGATAATTTCGCACGATGCGGGATTTCCTTAAAACGTGATTTTCTGAAAAATTTTGACGAAAGAAAATTCTCCTTTTGGTTCTCTTTAGATGCTACATGTTAAGACGTACACGCCACAACAATTCTTTTCGAGATACAACGTGTAGTTTTGGAGATACAAGCTAATTTTGTACTATGCGTTATTTCTTCTCGTAAAGAGTTTCCAATGCGTACGTATATGTCTTTATTCTGCAAAACTGTATTTCCTTATGAAGTGGTATTCTTACATATCCTTTCGAGAGAAAACTGTCCTGTGCCTTCTCTTTTGAGGCTACACACTTAGACATACACGCAACATGAAAGCTTTTCGACTTACAACGTGTTGTTTAGGAAAAACAAGATAATTTCGCACGATGCGGGATTTCCTTAAAACGTGATTTTCTGAAAAATTTTGACGAAAGAAAATTCTCCTTTTGGTTCTCTTTAGATGCTACATGTTAAGACGTACACGCCACAACAATTCTTTTCGAGAAACAACGTGTAGTTTGGGAGATACAAGCTAATTTTGTACTATGCGTTATTTCTTCTCATAAAGAGTTTCCAATGCGTACGTATATGTCTTTACTCTGCAAAACTGTATTTCCTTATGAAGTGGTATTCTTACATATCCTTTCGAGAGAAAACTGCCCTGTGCCTTCTCTTTTGAGGCTACACACTTAGACATACACGCAACATGAAAGCTTTTCGACTTACAACGTGTTGTTTAGGAAAAACAAGATAATTTCGCACGATGCGGGATTTCCTTAAAACGTGATTTTCTGAAAAATTTTGACGAAAGAAAATTCTCCTTTTGGTTCTCTTTAGATGCTACATGTTAAGACGTACACGCCACAACAATTCTTTTCGAGATACAACGTGTAGTTTTGGAGATACAAGCTAATTTTGTACTATGCGTTATTTCTTCTCGTAAAGGTTTCCAATGCGTACGTATATGTCTTTACTCTGCAAAACTGTATTTCCTTATGAAGTGGTATTCTTACATATCCTTTCGAGAGAAAACTGTCCTGTGCCTTCTCTTTTGAGGCTACACACTTAGACATACACGCAACATGAAAGCTTTTCGACTTACAACGTGTTGTTTAGGAAAAACAAGATAATTTCGCACGATGCGGGATTTCCTTAAAACGTGATTTTCTGAAAAATTTTGACGAAAGAAAATTCTCCTTTTGGTTCTCTTTAGATGCTACATGTTAAGACGTACACGCCACAACAATTCTTTTCGAGATACAACGTGTAGTTTTGGAGATACAAGCTAATTTTGTACTATGCGTTATTTCTTCTCGTAAAGAGTTTCCAATGCGTACGCATATGTCTTTACTCTGCAAAACTGTATTTCCTTATGAAGTGGTATTCTTACATATCCTTTCGAGAGAAAACTGTCCTGTGCCTTCTCTTTTGAGGCTACACACGTAGACATACACGCAACATGAAAGTTTTTCGACTTACAACGTGTTGTTTAGGAAAAACAAGATAATTTCGCACGATGCGGGATTTCCTTAAAACGTGATTTTCTGAAAATTTTGACGAAAGAAAATTCTCCTTTTGGTTCTCTTTAGATGCTACATGTTAAGACGTACACGCCACAACAATTCTTTTCGAGATACAACGTGTAGTTTTGGAGATACAAGCTAATTTTGTACTATGCGTTATTTCTTCTCGTAAAGAGTTTCCTATGCGTACGTATATGTCTTTACTCTGCAAAACTGTATTTCCTTATTGAAGTGGTATTCTTACATATCCTTTCGAGAGAAAACTGTCCTGTGCTTTCTCTTTTGAGGCTACACACGTAGACATACACGCAACATGAAAGCTTTTCGACTTACAACCTGTTGTTTAGGAAAAACAAGATAATTTCGCACGATGCGGGATTTCCTTAAAACGTGATTTTCTGAAAAATTTTGACGAAAGAAAATTCTCCTTTTGGTTCCCTTTAGATGCTACATGTTAAGACGTACACGCCACAACAATTCTTTTCGAGAAACAACGTGTAGTTTGGGAGATACAAGCTAATTTTGTACTATGCGTTATTTCTTCTCATAAAGAGTTTCCAATGCGTACGTATATGTCTTTACTCTGCAAAACTGTATTTCCTTATGAAGTGGCATTCTTACATATCCTTTCGAGAGAAAACTGCCCTGTGCCTTCTCTTTTGAGGCTACACACTTAGACATACACGCAACATGAAAGCTTTTCGACTTACAACGTGTTGTTTAGGAAAAACAAGATAATTTCGCACGATGCGGGATTTCCTTAAAACGTGATTTTCTGAAAAATTTTGACGAAAGAAAATTCTCCTTTTGGTTCTCTTTAGATGCTACATGTTAAGACGTACACGCCACAACAATTCTTTTCGAGATACAACGTGTAGTTTTGGAGATACAAGCTAATTTTGTACTATGCGTTATTTCTTCTCGTAAAGGTTTCCAATGCGTACGTATATGTCTTTACTCTGCAAAACTGTATTTCCTTATGAAGTGGTATTCTTACATATCCTTTCGAGAGAAAACTGTCCTGTGCCTTCTCTTTTGAGGCTACACACTTAGACATACACGCAACATGAAAGCTTTTCGACTTACAACGTGTTGTTTAGGAAAAACAAGATAATTTCGCACGATGCGGGATTTCCTTAAAACGTGATTTTCTGAAAAATTTTGACGAAAGAAAATTCTCCTTTTGGTTCTCTTTAGATGCTACATGTTAAGACGTACACGCCACAACAATTCTTTTCGAGATACAACGTGTAGTTTTGGAGATACAAGCTAATTTTGTACTATGCGTTATTTCTTCTCGTAAAGAGTTTCCAATGCGTACGCATATGTCTTTACTCTGCAAAACTGTATTTCCTTATGAAGTGGTATTCTTACATATCCTTTCGAGAGAAAACTGTCCTGTGCCTTCTCTTTTGAGGCTACACACGTAGACATACACGCAACATGAAAGTTTTTCGACTTACAACGTGTTGTTTAGGAAAAACAAGATAATTTCGCACGATGCGGGATTTCCTTAAAACGTGATTTTCTGAAAAATTTTGACGAAAGAAAATTCTCCTTTTGGTTCTCTTTAGATGCTACATGTTAAGACGTACACGCCACAACAATTCTTTTCGAGATACAACGTGTAGTTTTGGAGATACAAGCTAATTTTGTACTATGCGTTATTTCTTCTCGTAAAGAGTTTCCAATGCGTACGTATATGTCTTTACTCTGCAAAACTGTATTTCCTTATTGAAGTGGTATTCTTACATATCCTTTCGAGAGAAAACTGTCCTGTGCCTTCTCTTTTGAGGCTACACACGTAGACATACACGCAACATGAAAGCTTTTCGACTTACAACCTGTTGTTTAGGAAAAACAAGATAATTTCGCACGATGCGGGATTTCCTTAAAACGTGATTTTCTGAAAAATTTTGACGAAAGAAAATTCTCCTTTTGGTTCCCTTTAGATGCTACATGTTAAGACGTACACGCCACAACAATTCTTTTCGAGAAACAACGTGTAGTTTGGGAGATACAAGCTAATTTTGTACTATGCGTTATTTCTTCTCATAAAGAGTTTCCAATGCGTACGTATATGTCTTTACTCTGCAAAACTGTATTTCCTTATGAAGTGGTATTCTTACATATCCTTTCGAGAGAAAACTGCCCTGTGCCTTCTCTTTTGAGGCTACACACTTAGACATACACGCAACATGAAAGCTTTTCGACTTACAACGTGTTGTTTAGGAAAAACAAGATAATTTCGCACGATGCGGGATTTCCTTAAAACGTGATTTTCTGAAAAATTTTGACGAAAGAAAATTCTCCTTTTGGTTCTCTTTAGATGCTACATGTTAAGACGTACACGCCACAACAATTCTTTTCGAGATACAACGTGTAGTTTTGGAGATACATGCTAATTTTGTACTATGCGTTATTTCTTCTCGTAAAGGTTTCCAATGCGTACGTATATGTCTTTACTCTGCAAAACTGTATTTCCTTATGAAGTGGTATTCTTACATATCCTTTCGAGAGAAAACTGTCCTGTGCCTTCTCTTTTGAGGCTACACACTTAGACATACACGCAACATGAAAGCTTTTCGACTTACAACGTGTTGTTTAGGAAAAACAAGATAATTTCGCACGATGCGGGATTTCCTTAAAACGTGATTTTCTGAAAAATTTTGACGAAAGAAAATTCTCCTTTTGGTTCTCTTTAGATGCTACATGTTAAGACGTACACGCCACAACAATTCTTTTCGAGATACAACGTGTAGTTTTGGAGATACAAGCTAATTTTGTACTATGCGTTATTTCTTCTCGTAAAGAGTTTCCAATGTGTACGCATATGTCTTTACTCTGCAAAACTGTATTTCCTTATGAAGTGGTATTCTTACATATCCTTTCGAGAGAAAACTGTCCTGTGCCTTCTCTTTTGAGGCTACACACGTAGACATACACGCAACATGAAAGTTTTTCGACTTACAACGTGTTGTTTAGGAAAAACAAGATAATTTCGCACGATGCGGGATTTCCTTAAAACGTGATTTTCTGAAAAATTTTGACGAAAGAAAATTCTCCTTTTGGTTCTCTTTAGATGCTACATGTTAAGACGTACACGCCACAACAATTCTTTTCGAGATACAACGTGTAGTTTTGGAGATACAAGCTAATTTTGTACTATGCGTTATTTCTTCTCGTAAAGAGTTTCCTATGCGTACGTATATGTCTTTACTCTGCAAAACTGTATTTCCTTATTGAAGTGGTATTCTTACATATCCTTTCGAGAGAAAACTGTCCTGTGCCTTCTCTTTTGAGGCTACACACGTAGACATACACGCAACATGAAAGCTTTTCGACTTACAACCTGTTGTTTAGGAAAAACAAGATAATTTCGCACGATGCGGGATTTCCTTAAAACGTGATTTTCTGAAAAATTTTGACGAAAGAAAATTCTCCTTTTGGTTCCCTTTAGATGCTACATGTTAAGACGTACACGCCACAACAATTCTTTTCGAGAAACAACGTGTAGTTTGGGAGATACAAGCTAATTTTGTACTATGCGTTATTTCTTCTCATAAAGAGTTTCCAATGCGTACGTATATGTCTTTACTCTGCAAAACTGTATTTCCTTATGAAGTGGTATTCTTACATATCCTTTCGAGAGAAAACTGCCCTGTGCCTTCTCTTTTGAGGCTACACACTTAGACATACACGCAACATGAAAGCTTTTCGACTTACAACGTGTTGTTTAGGAAAAACAAGATAATTTCGCACGATGCGGGATTTCCTTAAAACGTGATTTTCTGAAAAATTTTGACGAAAGAAAATTCTCCTTTTGGTTCTCTTTAGATGCTACATGTTAAGACGTACACGCCACAACAATTCTTTTCGAGATACAACGTGTAGTTTTGGAGATACAAGCTAATTTTGTACTATGCGTTATTTCTTCTCGTAAAGGTTTCCAATGCGTACGTATATGTCTTTACTCTGCAAAACTGTATTTCCTTATGAAGTGGTATTCTTACATATCCTTTCGAGAGAAAACTGTCCTGTGCCTTCTCTTTTGAGGCTACACACTTAGACATACACGCAACATGAAAGCTTTTCGACTTACAACGTGTTGTTTAGGAAAAACAAGATAATTTCGCACGATGCGGGATTTCCTTAAAACGTGATTTTCTGAAAAATTTTGACGAAAGAAAATTCTCCTTTTGGTTCTCTTTAGATGCTACATGTTAAGACGTACACGCCACAACAATTCTTTTCGAGATACAACGTGTAGTTTTGGAGATACAAGCTAATTTTGTACTATGCGTTATTTCTTCTCGTAAAGAGTTTCCAATGCGTACGCATATGTCTTTACTATGCAAAACTGTATTTCCTTATGAAGTGGTATTCTTACATATCCTTTCGAGAGAAAACTGTCCTGTGCCTTCTCTTTTGAGGCTACACACGTAGACATACACGCAACATGAAAGTTTTTCGACTTACAACGTGTTGTTTAGGAAAAACAAGATAATTTCGCACGATGCGGGATTTCCTTAAAACGTGATTTTCTGAAAAATTTTGACGAAAGAAAATTCTCCTTTTGGTTCTCTTTAGATGCTACATGTTAAGACGTACACGCCACAACAATTCTTTTCGAGATACAACGTGTAGTTTTGGAGATACAAGCTAATTTTGTACTATGCGTTATTTCTTCTCGTAAAGAGTTTCCAATGCGTACGTATATGTCTTTACTCTGCAAAACTGTATTTCCTTATTGAAGTGGTATTCTTACATATCCTTTCGAGAGAAAACTGTCCTGTGCCTTCTCTTTTGAGGCTACACACGTAGACATACACGCAACATGAAAGCTTTTCGACTTACAACCTGTTGTTTAGGAAAAACAAGATAATTTCGCACGATGCGGGATTTCCTTAAAACGTGATTTTCTGAAAAATTTTGACGAAAGAAAATTCTCCATTTCGTTCTCTTTAGATGCTACATGTTAAGACGTACAAGCCACAACAATTCTTTTCGAGATACAACGTGTAGTTTTGGAGATACAAGCTAATTTTGTACTATGCGTTATTTCTTCTCGTAAAGAGTTTCCAATGCGTACGTATATGTCTTTACTCTGCAAAACTGTATTTCCTTATGAAGTGGTATTCTTACATATCCTTTCGAGAGAAAACTGTCCTGTGCCTTCTCTTTTGAGGCTACACACTTAGACATACACGCAACATGAAAGCTTTTCGACTTACAACGTGTTGTTTAGGAAAAACAAGATAATTTCGCACGATGCGGGATTTCCTTAAAACGTGATTTTCTGAAAAATTTTGACGAAAGAAAATTCTCCTTTTGGTTCTCTTTAGATGCTACATGTTAAGACGTACACGCCACAACAATTCTTTTCGAGATACAACGTGTAGTTTTGGAGATACAAGCTAATTTTGTACTATGCGTTATTTCTTCTCGTAAAGGTTTCCAATGCGTACGTATATGTCTTTACTCTGCAAAACTGTATTTCCTTATGAAGTGGTATTCTTACATATCCTTTCGAGAGAAAACTGTCCTGTGCCTTCTCTTTTGAGGCTACACACTTAGACATACACGCAACATGAAAGCTTATCGACTTACAACGTGTTGTTTAGGAAAAACAAGATAATTTCGCACGATGCGGGATTTCCTTAAAACGTGATTTTCTGAAAAATTTTGATGAAAGAAAATTCTCCTTTTGGTTCTCTTTAGATGCTACATGTTAAGACGTACACGCCACAACAATTCTTTTCGAGATACAACGTGTAGTTTTGGAGATACAAGCTAATTTTGTACTATGCGTTATTTCTTCTCGTAAAGAGTTTCCAATGCGTACGCATATGTCTTTACTCTGCAAAACTGTATTTCCTTATGAAGTGGTATTCTTACATATCCTTTCGAGAGAAAACTGTCCTGTGCCTTCTCTTTTGAGGCTACACACGTAGACATACACGCAACATGAAAGTTTTTCGACTTACAACGTGTTGTTTAGGAAAAACAAGATAATTTCGCACGATGCGGGATTTCCTTAAAACGTGATTTTCTGAAAAATTTTGACGAAAGAAAATTCTCCTTTTGGTTCTCTTTAGATGCTACATGTTAAGACGTACACGCCACAACAATTCTTTTCGAGATACAACGTGTAGTTTTGGAGATACAAGCTAATTTTGTACTATGCGTTATTTCTTCTCGTAAAGAGTTTCCAATGCGTACGTATATGTCTTTACTCTGCAAAACTGTATTTCCTTATTGAAGTGGTATTCTTACATATCCTTTCGAGAGAAAACTGTCCTGTGCCTTCTCTTTTGAGGCTACACACGTAGACATACACGCAACATGAAAGCTTTTCGACTTACAACCTGTTGTTTAGGAAAAACAAGATAATTTCGCACGATGCGGGATTTGCTTAAAACGTGATTTTCTGAAAAATTTTGACGAAAGAAAATTCTCCTTTTCGTTCTCTTTAGATGCTACATGTTAAGACGTACAAGCCACAACAATTCTTTTCGAGATACAACGTGTAGTTTTGGAGATACAAGCTAATTTTGTACTATGCGTTATTTCTTCTCGTAAAGAGTTTCCAATGCGTACGTATATGTCTTTACTCTGCAAAACTGTATTTCCTTATGAAGTGGTATTCTTACATATCCTTTCGAGAGAAAACTGTCCTGTGCCTTCTCTTTTGAGGCTACACACTTAGACATACACGCAACATGAAAGCTTTTCGACTTACAACGTGTTGTTTAGGAAAAACAAGATAATTTCGCACGATGCGGGATTTCCTTAAAACGTGATTTTCTGAAAAATTTTGACGAAAGAAAATTCTCCTTTTGGTTCTCTTTAGATGCTACATGTTAAGACGTACACGCCACAACAATTCTTTTCGAGATACAACGTGTAGTTTTGGAGATACAAACTAATTTTGTACTATGCGTTATTTCTTCTCGTAAAGAGTTTCCAATGCGTACGTATATGTCTTTACTCTGCAAAACTGTATTTCCTTATGAAGTGGTATTCTTACATATCCTTTCGAGAGAAAACTGTCCTGTGCCTTCTCTTTTGAGGCTACACACGTAGACATACACGCAACATGAAAGCTTTTCGACTTACAACGTGTTGTTTAGGAAAAACAAGATAATTTCGCTCGATGCGGGATTTCCTTAAAACGTGATTTTCTGAAAAATTTTGACGAAGGAAAATTCTCCTTTTGGTTCTCTTTAGATGCTACATGTTAAGACGTACACGCCACAACAATTCTTTTCGAGATACAACGTGTAGTTTTGGAGATACAAGCTAATTTTGTACTATGCGTTATTTCTTCTCGTAAAGTGTTTCCAATGCGTACGTATATGTCTTTACTCTGCAAAACTGTATTTCCTTATGAAGTGGTATTCTTACATATCCTTTCGAGAGAAAACTGTCCTGTGCCTTCTCTTTTGAGGCTACACACGTAGACATACACGCAACATGAAAGCTTTTCGACTTACAACGTGTTGTTTAGGAAAAACAAGATAATTTCGCACGATGCGGGATTTCCTTAAAACGTGATTTTCTGAAAAATTTTGACGAAAGAAAATTCTCCTTTTGGTTCTCTTTAGATGCTACATGTTAAGACGTACACGCCACAACAATTCTTTTCGAGATACAACGTGTAGTTTTGGAGATACAAGCTAATTTTGTACTATGCGTTATTTCTTCTCGTAAAGAGTTTCCAATGTGTACGTATATGTCTTTACTCTGCAAAACTGTATTTCCTTATGAAGTGGTATTCTTACATATCCTTTCGAGAGAAAACTGTCCTGTGCCTTCTCTTTTGAGGCTACACACGTAGACATACACGCAACATGAAAGCTTTTCGACTTACAACGTGTTGTTTAGGAAAAACAAGATAATTTCGCACGATGCGGGATTTCCTTAAAACGTGATTTTCTGAAAAATTTTGACGAAAGAAAATTCTCCTTTTGGTTCTCTTTAGATGCTACATGTTAAGACGTACACGCCACAACAATTCTTTTCGAGATACAACGTGTAGTTTTGGAGATACAAGCTAATTTTGTACTATGCGTTATTTCTTCTCGTAAAGAGTTTCCAATGCGTACGTATATGTCTTTATTCTGCAAAACTGTATTTCCTTATGAAGTGGTATTCTTACATATCCTTTCGAGAGAAAACTGTCCTGTGCCTTCTCTTTTGAGGCTACACACTTAGACATACACGCAACATGAAAGCTTTTCGACTTACAACGTGTTGTTTAGGAAAAACAAGATAATTTCGCACGATGCGGGATTTCCTTAAAACGTGATTTTCTGAAAAATTTTGACGAAAGAAAATTCTCCTTTTGGTTCTCTTTAGATGCTACATGTTAAGACGTACACGCCACAACAATTCTTTTCGAGATACAACGTGTAGTTTTGGAGAAACAAGCTAATTTTGTACTATGCGTTATTTCTTCTCGTAAAGAGTTTCCAATGCGTACGCATATGTCTTTACTCTGCAAAACTGTATTTCCTTATGAAGTGGTATTCTTACATATCCTTTCGAGAGAAAACTGTCCTGTGCCTTCTCTTTTGAGGCTACACACTTAGACATACACGCAACATGAAAGCTTTTCGACTTACAACGTGTTGTTTAGGAAAAACAGGATAATTTCGCACGATGCGGGATTTCCTTAAAACGTGATTTTCTGAAAAATTTTGACGAAAGAAAATTCTCCTTTTGGTTCTCTTTAGATGCTATATGTTAAGACGTACACGCCACAACAATTCTTTTCGAGATACAACGTGTAGTTTTGGAGATACAAGCTAATTTTGTGCTATGCGTTATTTCTTCTCGTAAAGAGTTTCCAATGCGTACGTATATGTCTTTACTCTGCAAAACTGTATTTCCTTATGAAGTGGTATTCTTACATATCCTTTCGAGAGAAAACTGTTCTGTGCCTTCTCTTTTGAGGCTACACACTTAGACATACACGCAACATGAAAGCTTTTCGACTTACAACGTGTTGTTTAGGAAAAACAAGATAATTTCGCATGATGCGGGATTTCCTTAAAACGTGATTTTCTGAAAAATTTTGACGAAAGAAAATTCTCCTTTTGGTTCTCTTTAGATGCTACATGTTAAGACGTACACGCCACAACAATTCTTTTCGAGATACAACGTGTAGTTTTGGAGATAAAAGCTAATTTTGTACTATGCGTTATTTCTTCTCGTAAAGAGTTTCCAATGCGTATGTATATGTCTTTACTCTGCAAAACTGTATTTCCTTTTGAAGTGGTATTCTTACATATCCTTTCGAGAGAAAACTGTCCTGTGCCTTCTCTTTTGAGGCTACACACTTAGACATACACGCAACATGAAAGCTTTTCGACTTACAACGTGTTGTTTAGGAAAAACAAGATAATTTCGCACGATGCGGGATTTCCTTAAAACGTGATTTTCTGAAAAATTTTGACGAAAGAAAATTCTCCTTTTGGTTCTCTTTAGATGCTACATGTTAAGACGTACACGCCACAACAATTCTTTTCGAGATACAACGTGTAGTTTTGGAGATACAAGCTAATTTTGTACTATGCGTTATTTCTTCTCGTAAAGAGTTTCCAATGCGTACGTATATAACTTTACTCTGCAAAACTGTATTTCCTTATGAAGTGGTATTCTTACATATCCTTTCGAGAGAAAACTGTCCTGTGCCTTCTCTTTTGAGGCTACACACTTAGACATACACGCAACATGAAAACTTTTCGACTTACAACGTGTTGTTTAGGAAAAACAAGATAATTTCGCACGATGCGGGATTTCCTTAAAACGTGATTTTCTGAAAAATTTTGACGAAAGAAAATTCTCCTTTTGGTTCTCTTTAGATGCTACATGTTAAGACGTACACGCCACAACAATTCTTTTCGAGATACAACGTGTAGTTTTGGAGATAAAAGCTAATTTTGTACTATGCGTTATTTCTTCTCGTAAAGAGTTTCCAATGCGTACGCATATGTCTTTACTCTGCAAAACTGTATTTCCTTATGAAGTGGTATTCTTACATATCCTTTCGAGAGAAAACTGTCCTGTGCCTTCTCTTTTGAGGCTACACACTTAGACATACACGCAACATGAAAGCTTTTCGACTTACAACGTGTTGTTTAGGAAAAACAAGATAATTTCGCACGATGCGGGATTTCCTTAAAACGTGATTTTCTGAAAAATTTTGACGAAAGAAAATTCTCCTTTTGGTTCTCTTTAGATGCTACATGTTAAGACGTACACGCCACAACAATTCTTTTCGAGATACAACGTGAAGTTTTGGAGATACAAGCTAATTTTGTACTATGCATTATTTCTTCTTGTAAAGAGTTTCCAATGCGTACGTATATGTCTTTACTCTGCAAAACTGTATTTCCTTATGAAGTGGTATTCTTACATATCCTTTCGAGAGAAAACTGTCCTGTGCCTTCTCTTTTGAGGCTACACACGTAGACATACACGCAACATGAAAGCTTTTCGACTTACAACGTGTTGTTTAGGAAAAACAAGATAATTTCGCACGATGCGGGATTTCCTTAAAACGTGATTTTCTAAAAAATTTCGACGAAAGAAAATTCTCCTTTTGGTTCTCTTTAGATGCTACATGTTAAGACGTACACGCCACAACAATTCTTTTCGAGATACAACTTGTAGTTTTGGAGAAACAAGCTAATTTTGTGCTATGCGTTATTTCTTCTTGTAAAGAGTTTCCAATGCGTACATATATGTCTTTACTCTGCAAAACTGTATTTCCTTATGAAGTGGTATTCTTACATATCCTTTCGAGAGAAAACTGTCCTGTGCCTTCTCTTTTGAGGCTACACACGTAGACATACACGCAACATGAAAGCTTTTCGACTTACAACGTGTTGTTTAGGAAAAACAGGATAATTTCGCACGATGCGGGATTTCCTTAAAACGTGATTTTCTGAAAAATTTTGACGAAAGAAAATTCTCCTTTTGGTTCTCTTTAGATGCTACATGTTAAGACGTACACGCCACAACAATTCTTTTCGAGATACAACGTGTAGTTTTGGAGATACAAGCTAATTTTGTGCTATGCGTTATTTCTTCTCGTAAAGAGTTTCCAATGCGTACGCATATGTCTTTACTCTGCAAAACTGTATTTCCTTATGAAGTGGTATTCTTACATATCCTTTCGAGAGAAAACTGTCCTGTGCCTTCTCTTTTGAGGCTACACACTTAGACATACACGCAACATGAAAGCTTTTCGACTTACAACGTGTTGTTTAGGAAAAACAAGATAATTTCGCACGATGCGGGATTTCCTTAAAACGTGATTTTCTGAAAAATTTTGACGAAAGAAAATTCTCCTTTTGGTTCTCTTTAGATGCTACATGTTAAGACGTACACGCCACAACAATTCTTTTCGAGATACAACGTGTAGTTTTGGAGATACAAGCTAATTTTGTACTATGCGTTATTTCTTCTCGTAAAGAGTTTCCAATGCTTACATATATGTCTTTACTCTGCAAAACTGTATTTCCTTATGAAGTGGTATTCTTACATATCCTTTCGAGAGAAAACTGTCCTGTGCCTTCTCTTTTGACGCTACACACGTAGACATACACGCAACATGAAAGCTTTTCGACTTACAACGTGTTGTTTAGGAAAAACAGGATAATTTCGCACGATGCGGGATTTCCTTAAAACGTGATTTTCTGAAAAATTTTGACGAAAGAAAATTCTCCTTTTGGTTCTCTTTAGATGCTACATGTTAAGACGTACACGCCACAACAATTCTTTTCGAGATACAACGTGTAGTTTTGGAGATACAAGCTAATTTTGTGCTATGCGTTATTTCTTCTCGTAAAGAGTTTCCAATGCGTACGCATATGTCTTTACTCTGCAAAACTGTATTTCCTTATGAAGTGGTATTCTTACATATCCTTTCGAGAGAAAACTGTTCTGTGCCTTCTCTTTTGAGGCTACACACTTAGACATACACGCAACATGAAAGCTTTTCGACTTACAACGTGTTGTTTAGGAAAAACAAGATAATTTCGCACGATGCGGGATTTCCTTAAAACGTGATTTTCTGAAAAATTTTGACGAAAGAAAATTCTCCTTTTGGTTCTCTTTAGATGCTACATGTTAAGACGTACACGCCACAACAATTCTTTTCGAGATACAACGTGTAGTTTTGGAGATACAAGCTAATTTTGTACTATGCGTTATTTCTTCTCGTAAAGAGTTTCCAATGCGTACATATATGTCTTTACTCTGCAAAACTGTATTTCCTTATGAAGTGGTATTCTTACATATCCTTTCGAGAGAAAACTGTCCTGTGCCTTCTCTTTTGAGGCTACACACGTAGACATACACGCAACATGAAAGCTTTTCGACTTACAACGTGTTGTTTAGGAAAAACAAGATAATTTCGCACGATGCGGGATTTCCTTAAAACGTGATTTTCTAAAAAATTTTGAAGAAAGAAAATTCTCCTTTTGGTTCTCTTTAGATGCTACATGTTAAGACGTACACGCCACAACAATTCTTTTCGAGATACAACGTGTAGTTTTGGAGATACAAGCTAATTTTGTACTATGCGTTATTTCTTCTTGTAAAGAGTTTCCAATGCGTACGTATATGTCTTTACTCTGCAAAACTGTATTTCCTTATGAAGTGGTATTCTTACATATCCTTTCGAGAGAAAACTGTCCTGTGCCTTCTCTTTTGAGGCTACACACTTAGACATACACGCAACATGAAAGCTTTTCGACTTACAACGTGTTGTTTAGGAAAAACAAGATAATTTCGCACGATGCGGGATTTCCTTAAAACGTGATTTTCTGAAAAATTTTGACGAAAGAAAATTCTCCTTTTGGTTCTCTTTAGATGCTACATGTTAAGATGTACACGCCACAACAATTCTTTTCGAGATACAACGTGTAGTTTTGGAGATACAAGCTAATTTTGTACTATGCGTTATTTCTTCTCGTAAAGAGTTTCCAATGCGTACGCATATGTCTTTACTCTGCAAAACTGTATTTCCTTATGAAGTGGTATTCTTACATATCCTTTCGAGAGAAAACTGTCCTGTGCCTTCTCTTTTGAGGCTACACACGTAGACATACACGCAACATGAAAGCTTTTCGACTTACAACGTGTTGTTTAGGAAAAACAAGATAATTTCGCACGATGCGGGATTTCCTTAAAACGTGATTTTCTGAAAAATTTTGACGAAAGAAAATTCTCCTTTTGGTTCTCTTTAGATGCTACATGTTAAGACGTACACGCCACAACAATTCTTTTCGAGATACAACGTGTAGTTTTGGAGATACAAGCTAATTTTGTACTATGCGTTATTTCTTCTCGTAAAGAGTTTCCAATGCGTACGTATATGTCTTTACTCTGCAAAACTGTATTTCCTTATGAAGTGGTATTCTTACATATCCTTTCGAGAGAAAACTGTCCTGTGCCTTCTCTTTTGAGGCTACACACTTAGACATACACGCAACATGAAAGCTTTTCGACTTACAACGTGTTGTTTAGGAAAAACAAGATAATTTCGCACGATGCGGGATTTCCTTAAAACGTGATTTTCTGAAAAATTTTGACGAAAGAAAATTCTCCTTTTGGTTCTCTTTAGATGCTACATGTTAAGATGTACACGCCACAACAATTCTTTTCGAGATACAACGTGTAGTTTTGGAGATACAAGCTAATTTTGTACTATGCGTTATTTCTTCTCGTAAAGAGTTTCCAATGCGTACGCATATGTCTTTACTCTGCAAAACTGTATTTCCTTATGAAGTGGTATTCTTACATATCCTTTCGAGAGAAAACTGTCCTGTGCCTTCTCTTTTGAGGCTACACACGTAGACATACACGCAACATGAAAGCTTTTCGACTTACAACGTGTTGTTTAGGAAAAACAAGATAATTTCGCACGATGCGGGATTTCCTTAAAACGTGATTTTCTGAAAAATTTTGACGAAAGAAAATTCTCCTTTTGGTTCTCTTTAGATGCTACATGTTAAGACGTACACGCCACAACAATTCTTTTCGAGATACAACGTGTAGTTTTGGAGATACAAGCTAATTTTGTACTATGCGTTATTTCTTCTCGTAAAGAGTTTCCAATGCGTACGTATATGTCTTTACTCTGCAAAACTGTATTTCCTTATGAAGTGGTATTCTTACATATCCTTACGAGAGAAAACTGTCCTGTGCCTTCTCTTTTGAGGCTACACACTTAGACATACACGCAACATGAAAGCTTTTCGACTTACAACGTGTTGTTTAGGAAAAACAAGATAATTTCGCACGATGCGGGATTTCCTTAAAACGTGATTTTCTGAAAAATTTTGACGAAAGAAAATTCTCCTTTTGGTTCTCTTTAGATGCTACATGTTAAGACGTACACGCCACAACAATTCTTTTCGAGATACAACGTGTAGTTTTGGAGATACAAGCTAATTTTGTACTATGCGTTATTTCTTCTCGTAAAGAGTTTCCAATGCTTACGTATATGTCTTTACTCTGCAAAACTGTATTTCCTTATGAAGTGGTATTCTTACATATCCTTTCGAGAGAAAACTGTCCTGTGCCTTCTCTTTTGAGGCTACACACTTAGACATACACGCAACATGAAAGCTTTTCGACTTACAACGTGTTGTTTAGGAAAAACAGGATAATTTCGCACGATGCGGGATTTCCGTAAAACGTGATTTTCTGAAAAATTTTGACGAAAGAAAATTCTCCTTTTGGTTCTCTTTAGATGCTACATGTTAAGACGTACACGCCACAACAATTCTTTTCGAGATACAACGTGTAGTTTTGGAGATACAAGCTAATTTTGTGCTATGCGTTATTTCTTCTCGTAAAGAGTTTCCAATGCGTACGCATATGTCTTTACTCTGCAAAACTGTATTTCCTTATGAAGTGGTATTCTTACATATCCTTTCGAGAGAAAACTGTTCTGTGCCTTCTCTTTTGAGGCTACACACTTAGACATACACGCAACATGAAAGCTTTTCGACTTACAACGTGTTGTTTAGGAAAAACAAGATAATTTCGCACGATGCGGGATTTCCTTAAAACGTGATTTTCTGAAAAATTTTGACGAAAGAAAATTCTCCTTTTGGTTCTCTTTAGATGCTACATGTTAAGACGTACACGCCACAACAATTCTTTTCGAGATACAACGTGTAGTTTTGGAGATACAAGCTAATTTTGTACTATGCGTTATTTCTTCTCGTAAAGAGTTTCCAATGCTTACGTATATGTCTTTACTCTGCAAAACTGTATTTCCTTATGAAGTGGTATTCTTACATATCCTTTCGAGAGAAAACTGTCCTGTGCCTTCTCTTTTGAGGCTACACACTTAGACATACACGCAACATGAAAGCTTTTCGACTTACAACGTGTTGTTTAGGAAAAACAGGATAATTTCGCACGATGCGGGATTTCCGTAAAACGTGATTTTCTGAAAAATTTTGACGAAAGAAAATTCTCCTTTTGGTTCTCTTTAGATGCTACATGTTAAGACGTACACGCCACAACAATTCTTTTCGAGATACAACGTGTAGTTTTGGAGATACAAGCTAATTTTGTGCTATGCGTTATTTCTTCTCGTAAAGAGTTTCCAATGCGTACGCATATGTCTTTACTCTGCAAAACTGTATTTCCTTATGAAGTGGTATTCTTACATATCCTTTCGAGAGAAAACTGTCCTGTGCCTTCTCTTTTGAGGCTACACACTTAGACATACACGCAACATGAAAGCTTTTCGACTTACAACGTGTTGTTTAGGAAAAACAAGATAATTTCGCACGATGCGGGATTTCCTTAAAACGTGATTTTCTGAAAAATTTTGACGAAAGAAAATTCTCCTTTTGGTTCTCTTTAGATGCTACATGTTAAGACGTACACGCCACAACAATTCTTTTCGAGATACAACGTGTAGTTTTGGAGATACAAGCTAATTTTGTACTATGCGTTATTTCTTCTCGTAAAGAGTTTCCAATGCGTACATATATGTCTTTACTCTGCAAAACTGTATTTCCTTATGAAGTGGTATTCTTACATATCCTTTCGAGAGAAAACTGTCCTGTGCCTTCTCTTTTGAGGCTACACACGTAGACATACACGCAACATGAAAGCTTTTCGACTTACAACGTGTTGTTTAGGAAAAACAAGATAATTTCGCACGATGCGGGATTTCCTTAAAACGTGATTTTCTAAAAAATTTTGAAGAAAGAAAATTCTCCTTTTGGTTCTCTTTAGATGCTACATGTTAAGACGTACACGCCACAACAATTCTTTTCGAGATACAACGTGTAGTTTTGGAGATACAAGCTAATTTTGTACTATGCGTTATTTCTTCTTGTAAAGAGTTTCCAATGCGTACGTATATGTCTTTACTCTGCAAAACTGTATTTCCTTATGAAGTGGTATTCTTACATATCCTTTCGAGAGAAAACTGTCCTGTGCCTTCTCTTTTGAGGCTACACACTTAGACATACACGCAACATGAAAGCTTTTCGACTTACAACGTGTTGTTTAGGAAAAACAAGATAATTTCGCACGATGCGGGATTTCCTTAAAACGTGATTTTCTGAAAAATTTTGACGAAAGAAAATTCTCCTTTTGGTTCTCTTTAGATGCTACATGTTAAGATGTACACGCCACAACAATTCTTTTCGAGATACAACGTGTAGTTTTGGAGATACAAGCTAATTTTGTACTATGCGTTATTTCTTCTCGTAAAGAGTTTCCAATGCGTACGCATATGTCTTTACTCTGCAAAACTGTATTTCCTTATGAAGTGGTATTCTTACATATCCTTTCGAGAGAAAACTGTCCTGTGCCTTCTCTTTTGAGGCTACACACGTAGACATACACGCAACATGAAAGCTTTTCGACTTACAACGTGTTGTTTAGGAAAAACAAGATAATTTCGCACGATGCGGGATTTCCTTAAAACGTGATTTTCTGAAAAATTTTGACGAAAGAAAATTCTCCTTTTGGTTCTCTTTAGATGCTACATGTTAAGACGTACACGCCACAACAATTCTTTTCGAGATACAACGTGTAGTTTTGGAGATACAAGCTAATTTTGTACTATGCGTTATTTCTTCTCGTAAAGAGTTTCCAATGCGTACGTATATGTCTTTACTCTGCAAAACTGTATTTCCTTATGAAGTGGTATTCTTACATATCCTTTCGAGAGAAAACTGTCCTGTGCCTTCTCTTTTGAGGCTACACACTTAGACATACACGCAACATGAAAGCTTTTCGACTTACAACGTGTTGTTTAGGAAAAACAAGATAATTTCGCACGATGCGGGATTTCCTTAAAACGTGATTTTCTGAAAAATTTTGACGAAAGAAAATTCTCCTTTTGGTTCTCTTTAGATGCTACATGTTAAGATGTACACGCCACAACAATTCTTTTCGAGATACAACGTGTAGTTTTGGAGATACAAGCTACTTTTGTACTATGCGTTATTTCTTCTCGTAAAGAGTTTCCAATGCGTACGCATATGTCTTTACTCTGCAAAACTGTATTTCCTTATGAAGTGGTATTCTTACATATCCTTTCGAGAGAAAACTGTCCTGTGCCTTCTCTTTTGAGGCTACACACGTAGACATACACGCAACATGAAAGCTTTTCGACTTACAACGTGTTGTTTAGGAAAAACAAGATAATTTCGCACGATGCGGGATTTCCTTAAAACGTGATTTTCTGAAAAATTTTGACGAAAGAAAATTCTCCTTTTGGTTCTCTTTAGATGCTACATGTTAAGACGTACACGCCACAACAATTCTTTTCGAGATACAACGTGTAGTTTTGGAGATACAAGCTAATTTTGTACTATGCGTTATTTCTTCCCGTAAAGAGTTTCCAATGCGTACGTATATGTCTTTACTCTGCAAAACTGTATTTCCTTATGAAGTGGTATTCTTACATATCCTTACGAGAGAAAACTGTCCTGTGCCTTCTCTTTTGAGGCTACACACTTAGACATACACGCAACATGAAAGCTTTTCGACTTACAACGTGTTGTTTAGGAAAAACAAGATAATTTCGCACGATGCGGGATTTCCTTAAAACGTGATTTTCTGAAAAATTTTGACGAAAGAAAATTCTCCTTTTGGTTCTCTTTAGATGCTACATGTTAAGACGTACACGCCACAACAATTCTTTTCGAGATACAACGTGTAGTTTTGGAGATACAAGCTAATTTTGTACTATGCGTTATTTCTTCTCGTAAAGAGTTTCCAATGCTTACGTATATGTCTTTACTCTGCAAAACTGTATTTCCTTATGAAGTGGTATTCTTACATATCCTTTCGAGAGAAAACTGTCCTGTGCCTTCTCTTTTGAGGCTACACACTTAGACATACACGCAACATGAAAGCTTTTCGACTTACAACGTGTTGTTTAGGAAAAACAGGATAATTTCGCACGATGCGGGATTTCCGTAAAACGTGATTTTCTGAAAAATTTTGACGAAAGAAAATTCTCCTTTTGGTTCTCTTTAGATGCTACATGTTAAGACGTACACGCCACAACAATTCTTTTCGAGATACAACGTGTAGTTTTGGAGATACAAGCTAATTTTGTGCTATGCGTTATTTCTTCTCGTAAAGAGTTTCCAATGCGTACGCATATGTCTTTACTCTGCAAAACTGTATTTCCTTATGAAGTGGTATTCTTACATATCCTTTCGAGAGAAAACTGTTCTGTGCCTTCTCTTTTGAGGCTACACACTTAGACATACACGCAACATGAAAGCTTTTCGACTTACAACGTGTTGTTTAGGAAAAACAAGATAATTTCGCACGATGCGGGATTTCCTTAAAACGTGATTTTCTGAAAAATTTTGACGAAAGAAAATTCTCCTTTTGGTTCTCTTTAGATGCTACATGTTAAGACGTACACGCCACAACAATTCTTTTCGAGATACAACGTGTAGTTTTGGAGATACAAGCTAATTTTGTACTATGCGTTATTTCTTCTCGTAAAGAGTTTCCAATGCTTACGTATATGTCTTTACTCTGCAAAACTGTATTTCCTTATGAAGTGGTATTCTTACATATCCTTTCGAGAGAAAACTGTCCTGTGCCTTCTCTTTTGAGGCTACACACTTAGACATACACGCAACATGAAAGCTTTTCGACTTACAACGTGTTGTTTAGGAAAAACAGGATAATTTCGCACGATGCGGGATTTCCGTAAAACGTGATTTTCTGAAAAATTTTGACGAAAGAAAATTCTCCTTTTGGTTCTCTTTAGATGCTACATGTTAAGACGTACACGCCACAACAATTCTTTTCGAGATACAACGTGTAGTTTTGGAGATACAAGCTAATTTTGTGCTATGCGTTATTTCTTCTCGTAAAGAGTTTCCAATGCGTACGCATATGTCTTTACTCTGCAAAACTGTATTTCCTTATGAAGTGGTATTCTTACATATCCTTTCGAGAGAAAACTGTTCTGTGCCTTCTCTTTTGAGGCTACACACTTAGACATACACGCAACATGAAAGCTTTTCGACTTACAACGTGTTGTTTAGGAAAAACAAGATAATTTCGCACGATGCGGGATTTCCTTAAAACGTGATTTTCTGAAAAATTTTGACGAAAGAAAATTCTCCTTTTGGTTCTCTTTAGATGCTACATGTTAAGACGTACACGCCACAACAATTCTTTTCGAGATACAACGTGTAGTTTTGGAGATACAAGCTAATTTTGTACTATGCGTTATTTCTTCTCGTAAAGAGTTTCCAATGCGTACATATATGTCTTTACTCTGCAAAACTGTATTTCCTTATGAAGTGGTATTCTTACATATCCTTTCGAGAGAAAACTGTCCTGTGCCTTCTCTTTTGAGGCTACACACGTAGACATACACGCAACATGAAAGCTTTTCGACTTACAACGTGTTGTTTAGGAAAAACAAGATAATTTCGCACGATGCGGGATTTCCTTAAAACGTGATTTTCTAAAAAATTTTGAAGAAAGAAAATTCTCCTTTTGGTTCTCTTTAGATGCTACATGTTAAGACGTACACGCCACAACAATTCTTTTCGAGATACAACGTGTAGTTTTGGAGATACAAGCTAATTTTGTACTATGCGTTATTTCTTCTCGTAAAGAGTTTCCAATGCGTACGTATATGTCTTTACTCTGCAAAACTGTATTTCCTTATGAAGTGGTATTCTTACATATCCTTTCGAGAGAAAACTGTCCTGTGCCTTCTCTTTTGAGGCTACACACTTAGACATACACGCAACATGAAAGCTTTTCGACTTACAACGTGTTGTTTAGGAAAAACAAGATAATTTCGCACGATGCGGGATTTCCTTAAAACGTGATTTTCTGAAAAATTTTGACGAAAGAAAATTCTCCTTTTGGTTCTCTTTAGATGCTACATGTTAAGACGTACACGCCACAACAATTCTTTTCGAGATACAACGTGTAGTTTTGGAGATACAAGCTAATTTTGTACTATGCCTTATTTCTTCTCGTAAAGAGTTTCCAATGCGTACGTATATGTCTTTACTCTGCAAAACTGTATTTCCTTATGAAGTGGTATTCTTACATATCCTTTCGAGAGAAAACTGTCCTGTGCCTTCTCTTTTGAGGCTACACACTTAGACATACACGCAACATGAAAGCTTTTCGACTTACAACGTGTTGTTTAGGAAAAACAAGATAATTTCGCACGATGCGGGATTTCCTTAAAACGTGATTTTCTGAAAAATTTTGACGAAAGAAAATTCTCCTTTTGGTTCTCTTTAGATGCTACATGTTAAGATGTACACGCCACAACAATTCTTTTCGAGATACAACGTGTAGTTTTGGAGATACAAGCTAATTTTGTACTATGCGTTATTTCTTCTCGTAAAGAGTTTCCAATGCGTACGCATATGTCTTTACTCTGCAAAACTGTATTTCCTTATGAAGTGGTATTCTTACATATCCTTTCGAGAGAAAACTGTCCTGTGCCTTCTCTTTTGAGGCTACACACGTAGACATACACGCAACATGAAAGCTTTTCGACTTACAACGTGTTGTTTAGGAAAAACAAGATAATTTCGCACGATGCGGGATTTCCTTAAAACGTGATTTTCTGAAAAATTTTGACGAAAGAAAATTCTCCTTTTGGTTCTCTTTAGATGCTACATGTTAAGACGTACACGCCACAACAATTCTTTTCGAGATACAACGTGTAGTTTTGGAGATACAAGCTAATTTTGTACGATGCGTTATTTCTTCTCGTAAAGAGTTTCCAATGCGTACGTATATGTCTTTACTCTGCAAAACTGTATTTCCTTATGAAGTGGTATTCTTACATATCCTTTCGAGAGAAAACTGTCCTGTGCCTTCTCTTTTGAGGCTACACACTTAGACATACACGCAACATGAAAGCTTTTCGACTTACAACGTGTTGTTTAGGAAAAACAAGATAATTTCGCACGATGCGGGATTTCCTTAAAACGTGATTTTCTGAAAAATTTTGACGAAAGAAAATTCTCCTTTTGGTTCTCTTTAGATGCTACATGTTAAGACGTACACGCCACAACAATTCTTTTCGAGATACAACGTGTAGTTTTGGAGATACAAGCTAATTTTGTACGATGCGTTATTTCTTTTCGTAAAGAGTTTCCAATGCGTACGTATATGTCTTTACTCTGCAAAACTGTATTTCCTTATGAAGTGGTATTCTTACATATCCTTTCGAGAGAAAACTGTCCTGTGCCTTCTCTTTTGAGGCTACACACTTAGACATACACGCAACATGAAAGCTTTTCGACTTACAACGTGTTGTTTAGGAAAAACAAGATAATTTCGCACGATGCGGGATTTCCTTAAAACGTGATTTTCTGAAAAATTTTGACGAAAGAAAATTCTCCTTTTGGTTCTCTTTAGATGCTACATGTTAAGATGTACACGCCACAACAATTCTTTTCGAGATACAACGTGTAGTTTTGGAGATACAAGCTAATTTTGTACTATGCGTTATTTCTTCTCGTAAAGAGTTTCCAATGCTTACGTATATGTCTTTACTCTGCAAAACTGTATTTCCTTATGAAGTGGTATTCTTACATATCCTTTCGAGAGAAAACTGTCCTGTGCCTTCTCTTTTGAGGCTACACACTTAGACATACACGCAACATGAAAGCTTTTCGACTTACAACGTGTTGTTTAGGAAAAACAGGATAATTTCGCACGATGCGGGATTTCCGTAAAACGTGATTTTCTGAAAAATTTTGACGAAAGAAAATTCTCCTTTTGGTTCTCTTTAGATGCTACATGTTAAGACGTACACGCCACAACAATTCTTTTCGAGATACAACGTGTAGTTTTGGAGATACAAGCTAATTTTGTGCTATGCGTTATTTCTTCTCGTAAAGAGTTTCCAATGCGTACGTATATGTCTTTACTCTGCAAAACTGTATTTCCTTATGAAGTGGTATTCTTACATATCCTTTCGAGAGAAAACTGTCCTGTGCCTTCTCTTTTGAGGCTACACACTTAGACATACACGCAACATGAAAGCTTTTCTACTTACAACGTGTTGTTTAGGAAAAACAAGATAATTTCGCACGATGCGGGATTTCCTTAAAACGTGATTTTCTGAAAAATTTTGACGAAAGAAAATTCTCCTTTTGGTTCTCTTTAGATGCTACATGTTAAGACGTACACGCCACAACAATTCTTTTCGAGATACAACGTGTAGTTTTGGAGATACAAGCTAATTTTGTACTATGCGTTATTTCTTCTCGTAAAGAGTTTCCAATGCGTACATATATGTCTTTACTCTGCAAAACTGTATTTCCTTATGAAGTGGTATTCTTACATATCCTTTCGAGAGAAAACTGTCCTGTGCCTTCTCTTTTGAGGCTACACACGTAGACATACACGCAACATGAAAGCTTTTCGACTTACAACGTGTTGTTTAGGAAAAACAAGATAATTTCGCACGATGCGGGATTTCCTTAAAACGTGATTTTCTAAAAAATTTTGACGAAAGAAAATTCTCCTTTTGGTTCTCTTTAGATGCTACATGTTAAGACGTACACGCCACAACAATTCTTTTCGAGATACAACGTGTAGTTTTGGAGATACAAGCTAATTTTGTGCTATGCGTTATTTCTTCTTGTAAAGAGTTTCCAATGCGTACGTATATGTCTTTACTCTGCTAAACTGTATTTCCTTATGAAGTGGTATTCTTACATATCCTTTCGAGAGAAAACTGTCCTGTGCCTTCTCTTTTGAGGCTACACACTTAGACATACACGCAACATGAAAGCTTTTCGACTTACAACGTGTTGTTTAGGAAAAACAAGATAATTTCGCACGATGCGGGATTTCCTTAAAACGTGATTTTCTGAAAATTTTGACGAAAGAAAATTCTCCTTTTGGTTCTCTTTAGATGCTACATGTTAAGATGTACACGCCACAAGAATTCTTTTCGAGATACAACGTGTAGTTTTGGAGATACAAGCTAATTTTGTACTATGCGTTATTTCTTCTCGTAAAGAGTTTCCAATGCGTACGCATATGTCTTTACTCTGCAAAACTGTATTTCCTTATGAAGTGGTATTCTTACATATCCTTTCGAGAGAAAACTGTCCTGTGCCTTCTCTTTTGAGGCTACACACTTAGACATACACGCAACATGAAAGCTTTTCGACTTACAACGTGTTGTTTAGGAAAAACAAGATAATTTCGCACGATGCGGGATTTCCTTAAAACGTGATTTTCTGAAAAATTTTGACGAAAGAAAATTCTCCTTTTGGTTCTCTTTAGATGCTACATGTTAAGACGTACACGCCACAACAATTCTTTTCGAGATACAACGTGTAGTTTTGGAGATACAAGCTAATTTTGTACTATGCGTTATTTCTTCTCGTAAAGAGTTTCCAATGCTTACGTATATGTCTTTACTCTGCAAAACTGTATTTCCTTATGAAGTGGTATTCTTACATATCCTTTCGAGAGAAAACTGTCCTGTGCCTTCTCTTTTGAGGCTACACACTTAGACATACACGCAACATGAAAGCTTTTCGACTTACAACGTGTTGTTTAGGAAAAACAGGATAATTTCGCACGATGCGGGATTTCCTTAAAACGTGATTTTCTGAAAAATTTTGACGAGAGAAAATTCTCCTTTTCGTTCTCTTTAGATGCTACATGTTAAGACGTACACGCCACAACAATTCTTTTCGAGATACAACGTGTAGTTTTGGAGATACAAGCTAATTTTGTACTATGCGTTATTTCTTCTCGTAAAGAGTTTCCAATGCGTACGTATATGTCTTTACTCTGCAAAACTCTATTTCCTTATGAAGTGGTATTCTTACATATCCTTTCGAGAGAAAACTGTCCTGTGCCTTCTCTTTTGAGGCTACACACTTAGACATACACGCAACATGAAAGCTTTTCGACTTACAACGTGTTGTTTAGGAAAAACAAGATAATTTCGCACGATGCGGGATTTCCTTAAAACGTGATTTTCTGAAAAATTTTGACGAAAGAAAATTCTCCTTTTGGTTCTCTTAAGATGCTACATGTTAAGACGTACACGCCACAACAATTCTTTTCGAGATACAACGTGTAGTTTTGGAGATACAAGCTAATTTTGTACTATGCGTTATTTCTTCTCGTAAAGAGTTTCCAATGCGTACGTATATGTCTTTACTCTGCAAAACTGTATTTCCTTATGAAGTGGTATTCTTACATATCCTTTCGAGAGAAAACTGTCCTGTGCCTTCTCTTTTGAGGCTACACACTTAGACATACACGCAACATGAAAGCTTTTCGACTTACAACGTGTTGTTTAGGAAAAACAAGATAATTTCGCACGATGCGGGATTTCCTTAAAACGTGATTTTCTGAAAAATTTTGACGAAAGAAAATTCTCCTTTTGGTTCTCTTTAGATGCTACATGTTAAGACATACACGCCACAAAAATTCTTTTCGAGATACAACGTGTAGTTTTGGAGATACAAGCTAATTTTGTACTATGCGTTATTTCTTCTCGTAAAGAGTTTCCAATGCGTACGTATATGTCTTTACTCTACAAAACTGTATTTCCTTATGAAGTGGTATTCTTACATATCCTTTCGAGAGAAAACTGTCCTGTGCCTTCTTTTTTGAGGCTACACACTTAGACATACACGCAACATGAAAGCTTTTCGACTTACAACGTGTTGTTTAGGAAAAACAAGATAATTTCGCACGATGCGGGATTTCCTTAAAACGTGATTTTCTGAAAAATTTTGACGAAAGAAAATTCTCCTTTTGGTTCTCTTTAGATGCTACATGTTAAGACGTACACGCCACAACAATTCTTTTCGAGATACAACGTGTAGTTTTGGAGATACAAGCAATTTTGTACTATGCGTTATTTCTTCTCGTAAAGAGTTTCCAATGCTTACGTATATGTCTTTACTCTGCAAAACTGTTTTTCCTTATGAAGTGGTATTCTTACATATCCTTTCGAGAGAAAACTGTCCTGTGCCTTCTCTTTTGAGGCTACACACTTAGACATACACGCAACATGAAAGCTTTTCGACTTACAACGTGTTGTTTAGGAAAAACAAGATAATTTCGCACGATGCGGGATTTCCTTAAAACGTGATTTTCTGAAAAATTTTGACGAAAGAAAATTCTCGTTTTGGTTCTCTTTAGATGCTACATGTTAAGACGTACACGCCACAACAATTCTTTTCGAGATACAACGTGTAGTTTTGGAGATACAAGCTAATTTTGTACTATGCGTTATTTCTTCTCGTAAAGAGTTTCCAATGCGTACGTATATGTCTTTACTCTGCAAAACTGTATTTCCTTATGAAGTGGTATTCTTACATATCCTTTCGAGAGAAAACTGTCCTGTGCCTTCTCTTTTGAGGCTGCACACTTAGACATACACGCAACATGAAAGCTTTTCGACTTACAACGTGTTGTTTAGGAAAAACAAGATAATTTCGCACGATGCGGGATTTCCTTAAAACGTGATTTTCTGAAAAATTTTGACGAAAGAAAATTCTCCTTTTGGTTCTCTTTAGATGCTACATGTTAAGACGTACACGCCACAACAATTCTTTTCGAGATACAACGTGTAGTTTTGGAGATACAAGCTAATTTTGTACTATGCGTTATTTCTTCTCGTAAAGAGTTTCCAATGCGTACGTATATGTCTTTACTCTGCAAAACTGTATTTCCTTATGAAGTGGTATTCTTACATATCCTTTCGAGAGAAAACTGTCCTGTGCCTTCTCTTTTGAGGCTACACACTTAGACATACACGCAACATGAAAGCTTTTCGACTTACAACGTGTTGTTTAGGAAAAACAAGATAATTTCGCACGATGCGGGATTTCCTTAAAACGTGATTTTCTGAAAAATTTTGACGAAAGAAAATTCTCCTTTTGGTTCTCTTTAGATGCTACATGTTAAGATGTACACGCCACAACAATTCTTTTCGAGATACAACGTGTAGTTTTGGAGATACAAGCTAATTTTGTACTATGCGTTATTTCTTCTCGTAAAGAGTTTCCAATGCGTACGCATATGTCTTTACTCTGCAAAACTGTATTTCCTTATGAAGTGGTATTCTTACATATCCTTTCGAGAGAAAACTGTCCTGTGCCTTCTCTTTTGAGGCTGCACACTTAGACATACACGCAACATGAAAGCTTTTCGACTTACAACGTGTTGTTTAGGAAAAACAAGATAATTTCGCACGATGCGGGATTTCCTTAAAACGTGATTTTCTGAAAAATTTTGACGAAAGAAAATTCTCCTTTTGGTTCTCTTTAGATGCTACATGTTAAGACGTACACGCCACAACAATTCTTTTCGAGATACAACGTGTAGTTTTGGAGATACAAGCTAATTTTGTACTATGCGTTATTTCTTCTCGTAAAGAGTTTCCAATGCGTACGTATATGTCTTTACTCTGCAAAACTGTATTTCCTTATGAAGTGGTATTCTTACATATCCTTTCGAGAGAAAACTGTCCTGTGCCTTCTCTTTTGAGGCTACACACTTAGACATACACGCAACATGAAAGCTTTTCGACTTACAACGTGTTGTTTAGGAAAAACAAGATAATTTCGCACGATGCGGGATTTCCTTAAAACGTGATTTTCTGAAAAATTTTGACGAAAGAAAATTCTCCTTTTGGTTCTCTTTAGATGCTACATGTTAAGATGTACACGCCACAACAATTCTTTTCGAGATACAACGTGTAGTTTTGGAGATACAAGCTAATTTTGTACTATGCGTTATTTCTTCTCGTAAAGAGTTTCCAATGCGTACGCATATGTCTTTACTCTGCAAAACTGTATTTCCTTATGAAGTGGTATTCTTACATATCCTTTCGAGAGAAAACTGTCCTGTGCCTTCTCTTTTGAGGCTACACACGTATACATACACGCAACATGAAAGCTTTTCGACTTACAACGTGTTGTTTAGGAAAAACAAGATAATTTCGCACGATGCGGGATTTCCTTAAAACGTGATTTTCTGAAAAATTTTGACGAAAGAAAATTCTCCTTTTGGTTCTCTTTAGATGCTACATGTTAAGACGTACACGCCACAACAATTCTTTTCGAGATACAACGTGTAGTTTTGGAGATACAAGCTAATTTTGTGCTATGCGTTATTTCTTCTCGTAAAGAGTTTCCAATGCGTACGTATATGTCTTTACTCTGCAAAACTGTATTTCCTTATGAAGTGGTATTCTTACATATCCTTTCGAGAGAAAACTGTCCTGTGCCTTCTCTTTTGAGGCTACACACTTAGACATACACGCAACATGAAAGCTTTTCGACTTACAACGTGTTGTTTAGGAAAAACAAGATAATTTCGCACGATGCGGGATTTCCTTAAAACGTGATTTTCTGAAAAATTTTGACGAAAGAAAATTCTCCTTTTGGTTCTCTTTAGATGCTACATGTTAAGACGTACACGCCACAACAATTCTTTTCGAGATACAACGTGTAGTTTTGGAGATACAAGCTAATTTTGTACTATGCGTTATTTCTTCTCGTAAGACTTTCCAATGCGTACATATATGTCTTTACTCTGCAAAACTTATTTCCTTATGAAGTGGTATTCTTACATATCCTTTCGAGAGAAAACTGTCCTGTGCCTTCTCTTTTGAGGCTACACACTTAGACATACACGCAACATGAAAGCTTTTCGACTTACAACGTGTTGTTTAGGAAAAACAGGATAATTTCGCACGATGCGGGATTTCCGTAAAACGTGATTTTCTGAAAAATTTTGACGAAAGAAAATTCTCCTTTTGGTTCTCTTTAGATGCTACATGTTAAGACGTACACGCCACAACAATTCTTTTCGAGATACAACGTGTAGTTTTGGAGATACAAGCTAATTTTGTGCTATGCGTTATTTCTTCTCGTAAAGAGTTTCCAATGCGTACGTATATGTCTTTACTCTGCAAAACTGTATTTCCTTATGAAGTGGTATTCTTACATATCCTTTCGAGAGAAAACTGTCCTGTGCCTTCTCTTTTGAGGCTACACACTTAGACATACACGCAACATGAAAGCTTTTCGACTTACAACGTGTTGTTTAGGAAAAACAAGATAATTTCGCACGATGCGGGATTTCCTTAAAACGTGATTTTCTGAAAAATTTTGACGAAAGAAAATTCTCCTTTTGGTTCTCTTTAGATGCTACATGTTAAGATGTACACGCCACAACAATTCTTTTCGAGATACAACGTGTAGTTTTGGAGATACAAGCTAATTTTGTACTATGCGTTATTTCTTCTCGTAAAGAGTTTCCAATGCGTACGCATATGTCTTTACTCTGCAAAACTGTATTTCCTTATGAAGTGGTATTCTTACATATCCTTTCGAGAGAAAACTGTCCTGTGCCTTCTCTTTTGAGGCTACACACGTATACATACACGCAACATGAAAGCTTTTCGACTTACAACGTGTTGTTTAGGAAAAACAAGATAATTTCGCACGATGCGGGATTTCCTTAAAACGTGATTTTCTGAAAAATTTTGACGAAAGAAAATTCTCCTTTTGGTTCTCTTTAGATGCTACATGTTAAGACGTACACGCCACAACAATTCTTTTCGAGATACAACGTGTAGTTTTGGAGATACAAGCTAATTTTGTGCTATGCGTTATTTCTTCTCGTAAAGAGTTTCCAATGCGTACGTATATGTCTTTACTCTGCAAAACTGTATTTCCTTATGAAGTGGTATTCTTACATATCCTTTCGAGAGAAAACTGTCCTGTGCCTTCTCTTTTGAGGCTACACACTTAGACATACACGCAACATGAAAGCTTTTCGACTTACAACGTGTTGTTTAGGAAAAACAAGATAATTTCGCACGATGCGGGATTTCCTTAAAACGTGATTTTCTGAAAAATTTTGACGAAAGAAAATTCTCCTTTTGGTTCTCTTTAGATGCTACATGTTAAGACGTACACGCCACAACAATTCTTTTCGAGATACAACGTGTAGTTTTGGAGATACAAGCTAATTTTGTACTATGCGTTATTTCTTCTCGTAAGAGTTTCCAATGCGTACATATATGTCTTTACTCTGCAAAACTTATTTCCTTATGAAGTGGTATTCTTACATATCCTTTCGAGAGAAAACTGTCCTGTGCCTTCTCTTTTGAGGCTACACACTTAGACATACACGCAACATGAAAGCTTTTCGACTTACAACGTGTTGTTTAGGAAAAACAGGATAATTTCGCACGATGCGGGATTTCCGTAAAACGTGATTTTCTGAAAAATTTTGACGAAAGAAAATTCTCCTTTTGGTTCTCTTTAGATGCTACATGTTAAGACGTACACGCCACAACAATTCTTTTCGAGATACAACGTGTAGTTTTGGAGATACAAGCTAATTTTGTGCTATGCGTTATTTCTTCTCGTAAAGAGTTTCCAATGCGTACGTATATGTCTTTACTCTGCAAAACTGTATTTCCTTATGAAGTGGTATTCTTACATATCCTTTCGAGAGAAAACTGTCCTGTGCCTTCTCTTTTGAGGCTACACACTTAGACATACACGCAACATGAAAGCTTTTCGACTTACAACGTGTTGTTTAGGAAAAACAAGATAATTTCGCACGATGCGGGATTTCCTTAAAACGTGATTTTCTGAAAAATTTTGACGAAAGAAAATTCTCCTTTTGGTTCTCTTTAGATGCTACATGTTAAGACGTACACGCCACAACAATTCTTTTCGAGATACAACGTGTAGTTTTGGAGATACAAGCTAATTTTGTACTATGCGTTATTTCTTCTCGTAAAGAGTTTCCAATGCTTACGTATATGTCTTTACTCTGCAAAACTGTATTTCCTTATGAAGTGGTATTCTTACATATCCTTTCGAGAGAAAACTGTCCTGTGCCTTCTCTTTTGAGGCTACACACTTAGACATACACGCAACATGAAAGCTTTTCGACTTACAACGTGTTGTTTAGGAAAAACAAGATAATTTCGCACGATGCGGGATTTCCTTAAAACGTGATTTTCTGAAAAATTTTGACGAAAGAAAATTCTCCTTTTGGTTCTCTTTAGATGCTACATGTTAAGACGTACACGCCACAACAATTCTTTTCGAGATACAACGTGTAGTTTTGGAGATACAAGCTAATTTTGTACTATGCGTTATTTCTTCTTGTAAAGAGTTTCCAATGCGTACGTATATGTCTTTACTCTGCAAAACTGTATTTCCTTATGAAGTGGTATTCTTACATATCCTTTCGAGAGAAAACTGTCCTGTGCCTTCTCTTTTGAGGCTACACACTTAGACATACACGCAACATGAAAGCTTTTCGACTTACAACGTGTTGTTTAGGAAAAACAAGATAATTTCGCACGATGCGGGATTTCCTTAAAACGTGATTTTCTGAAAAATTTTGACGAGAGAAAATTCTCCTTTTCGTTCTCTTTAGATGCTACATGTTAAGACGTACACGCCACAACAATTCTTTTCGAGATACAACGTGTAGTTTTGGAGATACAAGCTAATTTTGTACTATGCGTTATTTCTTCTCGTAAAGAGTTTCCAATGCGTACGTATATGTCTTTACTCTGCAAAACTGTATTTCCTTATGAAGTGGTATTCTTACATATCCTTTCGAGAGAAAACTGTCCTGTGCCTTCTCTTTTGAGGCTACACACTTAGACATACACGCAACATGAAAGCTTTTCGACTTACAACGTGTTGTTTAGGAAAAACAAGATAATTTCGCACGATGCGGGATTTCCTTAAAACGTGATTTTCTGAAAAATTTTGACGAAAGAAAATTCTCCTTTTGGTTCTCTTTAGATGCTACATGTTAAGACGTACACGCCACAACAATTCTTTTCGAGATACAACGTGTAGTTTTGGAGATACAAGCTAATTTTGTACTATGCGTTATTTCTTCTCGTAAAGAGTTTCCAATGCGTACGTATATGTCTTTACTCTGCAAAACTGTATTTCCTTATGAAGTGGTATTCTTACATATCCTTTCGAGAGAAAACTGTCCTGTGCCTTCTCTTTTGAGGCTACACACTTAGACATACACGCAACATGAAAGCTTTTCGACTTACAACGTGTTGTTTAGGAAAAACAGGATAATTTCGCACGATGCGGGATTTCCTTAAAACGTGATTTTCTGAAAAATTTTGACGAAAGAAAATTCTCCTTTTGGTTCTCTTTAGATGCTACATGTTAAGACATACACGCCACAAAAATTCTTTTCGAGATACAACGTGTAGTTTTGGAGATACAAGCTAATTTTTTACTTTGCGTTATTTCTTCTCGTAAAGAGTTTCCAATGCGTACGTATATGTCTTTACTCTGCAAAACTCTATTTCCTTATGAAGTGGTATTCTTACATATCCTTTCGAGAGAAAACTGTCCTGTGCCTTCTCTTTTGAGGCTACACACTTAGACATACACGCAACATGAAAGCTTTTGGACTTACAACGTGTTGTTTAGGAAAAACAAGATAATTTCGCACGATGCGGGATTTCCTTAAAACGTGATTTTCTGAAAAATTTTGACGAAAGAAAATTCTCCTTTTGGTTCTCTTTAGATGCTACATGTTAAGACGTACACGCCACAACAATTCTTTTCGAGATACAACGTGTAGTTTTGGAGATACAAGCTAATTTTGTACTATGCGTTATTTCTTCTTGTAAAGAGTTTCCAATGTTTACGTATATGTCTTTACTCTGCAAAACTGTATTTCCTTATGAAGTGGTATTCTTACATATCCTTTCGAGAGAAAACTGTCCTGTGCCTTCTCTTTTGAGGCTACACACTTAGACATACACGCAACATGAAAGCTTTTCGACTTACAACGTGTTGTTTAGGAAAAACAAGATAATTTCGCACGATGCGGGATTTCCTTAAAACGTGATTTTCTGAAAAATTTTGACGAGAGAAAATTCTCCTTTTGGTTCTCTTTAGATGCTACATGTTAAGACGTACACGCCACAACAATTCTTTTCGAGATACAACGTGTAGTTTTGGAGATACAAGCTAATTTTTTACTTTGCGTTATTTCTTCTCGTAAAGAGTTTCCAGTGCGTACGTATATGTCTTTACTCTGCAAAACTCTATTTCCTTATGAAGTGGTATTCTTACATATCCTTTCGAGAGAAAACTGTCCTGTGCCTTCTTTTTTGAGGCTACACACTTAGACATACACGCAACCTGAAAGCTTTTGGACTTACAACGTGTTGTTTAGGAAAAACAAGATAATTTCGCACGATGCGGTATTTCCTTAAAACGTGATTTTCTGAAAAATTTTGACGAAAGAAAATTCTCCTTTTGGTTCTCTTTAGATGCTACATGTTAAGACGTACACGCCACAACAATTCTTTTCGAGATACAACGTGTAGTTTTGGAGATACAAGCTAATTTTGTACTATGCGTTATTTCTTCTCGTAAAGAGTTTCCAATGCGTACGTATATGTCTTTACTCTGCAAAACTGTATTTCCTTATGAAGTGGTATTCTTACATATCCTTTCGAGAGAAAACTGTCCTGTGCCTTCTCTTTTGAGGCTACACACTTAGACATACACGCAACATGAAAGCTTTTCGACTTACAACGTGTTGTTTAGGAAAAACAAGATAATTTCGCACGATGCGGGATTTCCTTAAAACGTGATTTTCTGAAAAATTTTGACGAAAGAAAATTCTCCTTTTGGTTCTCTTTAGATGCTACATGTTAAGACATACACGCCACAAAAATTCTTTTCGAGATACAACGTGTAGTTTTGGAGATACAAGCTAATTTTTTACTTTGCGTTATTTCTTCTCGTAAAGAGTTTCCAGTGCGTACGTATATGTCTTTACTCTACAAAACTGTATTTCCTTATGAAGTGGTATTCTTACATATCCTTTCGAGAGAAAACTGTCCTGTGCCTTCTTTTTTGAGGCTACACACTTAGACATACACGCAACCTGAAAGCTTTTGGACTTACAACGTGTTGTTTAGGAAAAACAAGATAATTTCGCACGATGCGGGATTTCCTTAAAACGTGATTTTCTGAAAAATTTTGACGAAAGAAAATTCTCCTTTTGGTTCTCTTTAGATGCTACATGTTAAGACGTACACGCCACAACAATTCTTTTCGAGATACAACGTGTAGTTTTGGAGATACAAGCAATTTTGTACTATGCGTTATTTCTTCTCGTAAAGAGTTTCCAATGCTTACGTATATGTCTTTACTCTGCAAAACTGTATTTCCTTATGAAGTGGTATTCTTACATATCCTTTCGAGAGAAAACTGTCCTGTGCCTTCTCTTTTGAGGCTACACACTTAGACATACACGCAACATGAAAGCTTTTCGACTTACAACGTGTTGTTTAGGAAAAACAAGATAATTTCGCACGATGCGGGATTTCCTTAAAACGTGATTTTCTGAAAAATTTTGACGAAAGAAAATTCTCGTTTTGGTTCTCTTTAGATGCTACATGTTAAGACGTACACGCCACAACAATTCTTTCGAGATACAACGTGTAGTTTTGGAGATACAAGCTAATTTTGTACTATGCGTTATTTCTTCTCGTAAAGAGTTTCCAATGCGTACGTATATGTCTTTACTCTGCAAAACTGTATTTCCTTATGAAGTGGTATTCTTACATATCCTTTCGAGAGAAAACTGTCCTGTGCCTTCTCTTTTGAGGCTGCACACTTAGACATACACGCAACATGAAAGCTTTTCGACTTACAACGTGTTGTTTAGGAAAAACAAGATAATTTCGCACGATGCGGGATTTCCTTAAAACGTGATTTTCTGAAAAATTTTGACGAAAGAAAATTCTCGTTTTGGTTCTCTTTAGATGCTACATGTTAAGACGTACACGCCACAACAATTCTTTTCGAGATACAACGTGTAGTTTTGGAGATACAAGCTAATTTTGTACTATGCGTTATTTCTTCTCGTAAAGAGTTTCCAATGCGTACGTATATGTCTTTACTCTGCAAAACTGTATTTCCTTATGAAGTGGTATTCTTACATATCCTTTCGAGAGAAAACTGTCCTGTGCCTTCTCTTTTGAGGCTGCACACTTAGACATACACGCAACATGAAAGCTTTTCGACTTACAACGTGTTGTTTAGGAAAAACAAGATAATTTCGCACGATGCGGGATTTCCTTAAAACGTGATTTTCTGAAAAATTTTGACGAAAGAAAATTCTCCTTTTGGTTCTCTTTAGATGCTACATGTTAAGACGTACACGCCACAACAATTCTTTTCGAGATACAACGTGTAGTTTTGGAGATACAAGCTAATTTTGTACTATGCGTTATTTCTTCTCGTAAAGAGTTTCCAATGCGTACGTATATGTCTTTACTCTGCAAAACTGTATTTCCTTATGAAGTGGTATTCTTACATATCCTTTCGAGAGAAAACTGTCCTGTGCCTTCTCTTTTGAGGCTACACACGTAGACATACACGCAACATGAAAGCTTTTCGACTTACAACGTGTTGTTTAGGAAAAACAAGATAATTTCGCACGATGCGGGATTTCCTTAAAACGTGATTTTCTGAAAAATTTTGACGAAAGAAAATTCTCCTTTTGGTTCTCTTTAGATGCTACATGTTAAGACGTACACGCCACAACAATTCTTTTCGAGATACAACGTGTAGTTTTGGAGATACAAGCTAATTTTGTACTATGCGTTATTTCTTCTCATAAAGAGTTTCCAATGCGTACGTATATGTCTTTACTCTGCAAAACTGTATTTCCTTATGAAGTGGTATTCTTACATATCCTTTCGAGAGAAAACTGTCCTGTGCCTTCTCTTTTGAGGCTACACACGTAGACATACACGCAACATGAAAGCTTTTCGACTTACAACGTGTTGTTTAGGAAAAACAAGATAATTTCGCACGATGCGGGATTTCCTTAAAACGTGATTTTCTAAAAAATTTTGATGAAAGAAAATTCTCCTTTTGGTTCTCTTTAGATGCTACATGTTAAGACGTACACGCCACAACAATTCTTTTCGAGATACAACGTGTAGTTTTGGAGATACAAGCTAATTTTGTACTATGCGTTATTTCTTCTAGTAAAGAGTTTCCAATGCGTACGTATATGTCTTTACTCTGCAAAACTGTATTTCCTTATGAAGTGGTATTCTTACATATCCTTTCGAGAGAAAACTGTCCTGTGCCTTCTCTTTTGAGGCTACACACGTAGACATACACGCAACATGAAAGCTTTTCGACTTACAACGTGTTGTTTAGGAAAAACAAGATAATTTCGCACGATGCGGGATTTCCTTAAAACGTGATTTTCTGAAAAATTTTGACGAAAGAAAATTCTCCTTTTGGTTCTCTTTAGATGCTACATGTTAAGACGTACACGCCACAACAATTCTTTTCGAGATACAACGTGTAGTTTTGGAGATACAAGCTAATTTTGTGCTATGCATTATTTCTTCTCGTAAAGAGTTTCCAATGCGTACGCATATGTCTTTACTCTGCAAAACTGTATTTCCTTATGAAGTGGTATTCTTACATATCCTTTCGAGAGAAAACTGTCCTGTGCCTTCTCTTTTGAGGCTACACACTTAGACATACACGCAACATTAAAGCTTTTCGACTTACAACGTGTTGTTTAGGAAAAACAAGATAATTTCGCACGATGCGGGATTTCCTTAAAACGTGATTTTCTGAAAAATTTTGACGAAAGAAAATTCTCCTTTTGGTTCTCTTTAGATGCTACATGTTAAGACGTACACACCACAACAATTCTTTTCGATATACAACGTGTAGTTTTGGAGATACAAGCTAATTTTGTACTATGCGTTATTTCTTCTCGTAAAGAGTTTCCAATGCGTACACATATGTCTTTACTCTGCAAAACTGTATTTCCTTATGAAGTGGTATTCTTACATATCCTTTCGAGAGAAAACTGTCCTGTGCCTTCTCTTTTGAGGCTACACACTTAGACACACACACGCAACATGAAAGCTTTTCGACTTACAACGTGTTGTTTAGGAAAAACAGGATAATTTCGCACGATGCGGGATTTCCTTAAAACGTGATTTTCTGAAAAATTTTGACGAAAGAAAATTCTCCTTTTGGTTCTCTTTAGATGCTACATGTTAAGACGTACACGCCACAACAATTCTTTTCGAGATACAACGTGTAGTTTTGGAGATACAAGCTAATTTTGTGCTATGCGTTATTTCTTCTCGTAAAGAGTTTCCAATGCGTACGTATATGTCTTTACTCTGCAAAACTGTATTTCCTTATGAAGTGGTATTCTTACATATCCTTTCGAGAGAAAACTGTTCTGTGCCTTCTCTTTTGAGGCTACACACTTAGACATACACGCAACATGAAAGCTTTTCTACTTACAACGTGTTGTTTAGGAAAAACAAGATAATTTCGCACGATGCGGGATTTCCTTAAAACGTGATTTTCTGAAAAATTTTGACGAAAGAAAATTCTCCTTTTGGTTCTCTTTAGATGCTACATGTTAAGACGTACACGCCACAACAATTCTTTTCGAGATACAACGTGTAGTTTTGGAGATACAAGCTAATTTTGTACTATGCGTTATTTCTTCTCGTAAAGAGTTTCCAATGCGTACGTATATGTCTTTACTCTGCAAAACTGTATTTCCTTATGAAGTGGTATTCTTACATATCCTTTCGAGAGAAAACTGTCCTGTGCCTTCTCTTTTGAGGCTACACACTTAGACATACACGCAACATGAAAGCTTTTCGACTTACAACGTGTTGTTTAGGAAAAACAAGATAATTTCGCACGATGCGGGATTTCCTTAAAACGTGATTTTCTGAAAAATTTTGACGAAAGAAAATTCTCCTTTTGGTTCTCTTTAGATGCTACATGTTAAGACGTACACGCCACAACAATTCTTTTCGAGATACAACGTGTAGTTTTGGAGATACAAGCTAATTTTGTGCTATGCGTTATTTCTTCTCGTAAAGAGTTTCCAATGCGTATGTATATGTCTTTACTCTGCAAAACTGTATTTCCTTATGAAGTGGTATTCTTACATATCCTTTCGAGAGAAAACTGTCCTGTGCCTTCTCTTTTGAGGCTACACACTTAGACATACACGCAACATGAAAGCTTTTCGACTTACAACGTGTTGTTTAGGAAAAACAAGATAATTTCGCACGATGCGGGATTTCCTTAAAACGTGATTTTCTGAAAAATTTTGACGAAAGAAAATTCTCCTTTTGGTTCTCTTTAGATGCTACATGTTAAGACGTACACGCCACAACAATTCTTTTCGAGATACAACGTGTAGTTTTGGAGATACAAGCTAATTTTTTACTTTGCGTTATTTCTTCTCGTAAATAGTTTCCAGTGCGTACGTATATGTCTTTACTCTACAAAACTGTATTTCCTTATGAAGTGGTATTCTTACATATCCTTTCGAGAGAAAACTGTCCTGTGCCTTCTTTTTTGAGGCTACACACTTAGACATACACGCAACATGAAAGCTTTTCGACTTACAACGTGTTGTTTAGGAAAAACAAGATAATTTCGCACGATGCGGGATTTCCTTAAAACGTGATTTTCTGAAAAATTTTGACGAAAGAAAATTCTCCTTTTGGTTCTCTTTAGATGCTACATGTTAAGACGTACACGCCACAACAATTCTTTTCGAGATACAACGTGTAGTTTTGGAGATACAAGCAATTTTGTACTATGCGTTATTTCTTCTCGTAAAGAGTTTCCAATGCTTACGTATATGTCTTTACTCTGCAAAACTGTATTTCCTTATGAAGTGGTATTCTTACATATCCTTTCGAGAGAAAACTGTCCTGTGCCTTCTCTTTTGAGGCTACACACTTAGACATACACGCAACATGAAAGCTTTTCGACTTACAACGTGTTGTTTAGGAAAAACAAGATAATTTCGCACGATGCGGGATTTCCTTAAAACGTGATTTTCTGAAAAATTTTGACGAAAGAAAATTCTCGTTTTGGTTCTCTTTAGATGCTACATGTTAAGACGTACACGCCACAACAATTCTTTTCGAGATACAACGTGTAGTTTTGGAGATACAAGCTAATTTTGTACTATGCGTTATTTCTTCTCGTAAAGAGTTTCCAATGCGTACGTATATGTCTTTACTCTGCAAAACTGTATTTCCTTATGAAGTGGTATTCTTACATATCCTTTCGAGAGAAAACTGTCCTGTGCCTTCTCTTTTGAGGCTGCACACTTAGACATACACGCAACATGAAAGCTTTTCGACTTACAACGTGTTGTTTAGGAAAAACAAGATAATTTCGCACGATGCGGGATTTCCTTAAAACGTGATTTTCTGAAAAATTTTGACGAAAGAAAATTCTCCTTTTGGTTCTCTTTAGATGCTACATGTTAAGACGTACACGCCACAACAATTCTTTTCGAGATACAACGTGTAGTTTTGGAGATACAAGCTAATTTTGTACTATGCGTTATTTCTTCTCGTAAAGAGTTTCCAATGCGTACGTATATGTCTTTACTCTGCAAAACTGTATTTCCTTATGAAGTGGTATTCTTACATATCCTTTCGAGAGAAAACTGTCCTGTGCCTTCTCTTTTGAGGCTACACACTTAGACATACACGCAACATGAAAGCTTTTCGACTTACAACGTGTTGTTTAGGAAAAACAAGATAATTTCGCACGATGCGGGATTTCCTTAAAACGTGATTTTCTGGGGAGATCGGCGGCGGCGGCGGCGGCGGCAGCAGAGGCAGCAGTGGCTGCTCCAGCTGAAGGGCCATCAGCAGTGGAACCAAGGCGTCACAGGGACCAGTTAGGCCCTGCGCCCACGACCACTGACCTTCGCTGACCAGCCGGACAGCAAGCAGCTGCAGTTGTGCGGCGCCTTTCCTGCACGGAGGCCACTTCAGAACTCGGCCTCCCACCAGTCAGGAGAGGAGGATCCATCTTGGTTCCGTACTCCAGGAATCTGACAGACTGAGGTACACAAATATAATCCGAGGCCAACACCGTGGTGGTCTGAGCCCGACGGGCGTTGGCCTGCACCCAGGCCCTGGGCGGGTCGGGGGGCCATCGGGGTGCCAACCCAACCAGGAGGTTTTTTGCCCAGGCCTGCGAGCGTGCCGCCGCCATTTTGCCTGCAGGACGACAGAGAGCTCAGGCGGGCAGACCTGTAACAGGCATAGCCTAAGGCTAACAAAGCGGGGGTCCAGGCCCCAAAAGGCACAGGACTGACCCCAAGAACTGGGCGGCTTGGTGGGCCATCTGTGAGTCAACCCGCCCAGGTGATTGTTAGCAAAGCAGACTCTCCCGGCGCTTTCAGGGAGCGCGGGCGCACACGCCCGCCATCCTAGTCACCTGGCAAACCCAATTAACAGTCAAAGCCGTAGGGGAACTTTGCTCGGACCTTGGCCTCCCAGGCTTTTGCCTGGACTCAGGGACTGGGCGGCCAGGCTAACCTTGTGTGCAATAGCCCGGTTGGCAGATCGGCTGCCCAGCGGAGAGAGCGGAACTCAGGGGAGGTCACAGTAGCATACACCTTCGGCACTCCCTGGGAGTGCACACGGGCTCCATCTGCTCCACAGACACAATCTGGGGCAAGGCCTCAGGCAGAAGCCCTTAGCTCTACTCTCTCCGCTTCCGGATCCAGATCAGTCTGGGCTGCAGCATTACATCTCCAAGTCCTGCAAGTGGCTAGCTGGGCTTCCGGGCGGCCAGCTGGGAGAAGTCAGTGTGCTCCAGTGAATCCAGCGGGCCCCAGAGGGAGCCTTCGGGTGCCTGCTTTGGGATTTGAACAGCCTGGGCAGCAGCACACTGTCTACAAGCAGTGCAGGAGGTAAGCTGTGCACCAGAGGCCAACTGGGAAGGGGCAGCTTGCACTGGTGAGTCCAGCACTGACAAGATAAACTAACACCAGTGAGATCTAGATGGCAAAAGGCAAACGCAGGAACGTCACTAACAGAAATCAAGGCAATATGGCAACATCTGAACCCAATTCTCCTCTACCAACATGTCCTGGATACCCCATCACACCAGTAAAACAAGATTTGGATTTAAAATCACTGGTCATGATGCTGGTACAGGAACACATGAAGGTCATACATAAAGAAATTCAGGAGACAATGGATCAAAAGGTAGAAGCCCTTGCAAGGGAAACACAAAAATCATTGAAAGAAATCCAGGAGAATACAAAAGCCAACAAGGAGGAAATGCAAAAAACACTTAAAGAAATACAGGAGAACTTTGCTCAACAGGCTGAGGTCATGAAAGACGAAACACAAAAATCTCTTAAAGAAATACAGGAGAACTTTGGTCAACAGGCTGAGCTCATGAAAGAGAAAACACAAAAATCTCTTAAAGAATTACAGGAAAACACAAACATGCAAGTGAAGGAGCTAAGCAAAACCATCCAGGATCTAAAATCAGAAGTAGAAACAACTAAGAAAACTCAAAGGGAGACAACTTTGGAGATAGAAAGCCTTGGGAAGAAATCAGGGGACAGAGATACAAATATCAACAACAGAATACAAGAGATAGAAGAAAGAATCTCAGATGCTGAAGATTCCATAGAAACCATGGACTCAACAGTTAAAGAAAATGCAAAATGCAAAAAGCTTGTAACCCAAAATATCCAGGAAATCCAGGACACAATGAGAAGACCAAACCTAAGGATTATAGGCATAGAGGAGAGTGAAGATTTACAACTTAAAGGGCCAGCAAATATCTTCAATAAAATTATGGAAGAAAACTTCCCTAACCTAAAGAGAGAGATGCCCATGAATATACAAGAAGCCTACAGAACTCCAAACAGACTGGACCAGAACAGAAATACTTCCCGTCACATAATAATCAAAACACCAAATGCTCTAAACAAAGAAAGAATACTAAAGGCAGTAAGAGAAAAAGGCCAAGTAACATATAAAGGAAGACCTATCAGAATCACAGCAGACTTTTCACCTGAGACTATGAAGGCTAGAAGGTCCTGGGCAGATCTCATGCAGACTCTAAGAGAACACAAATGCCAACCAAAACTACTATATCCAGCAAAACTCTCAATCACCATAGATGGAGAAACTAAGATATTTCATGACAAAACCAAGTTTACCCAATATCTATCCACAAACCCGGCCCTAAAAAGGATAATAGGAGGACAACACCAATACAAGGAGGGAAACTTCACCCTGGAAAAAGCAAGATAGTAACCTTTCATCAAACCCAAAAGAAGTTAAGCATTCAAATTTAAAAAATAACGTCAAAAATGATAGGAAGTAACAATCACTATTCCTTAATATCTCTTAACATCAATGGACTTAATGCCCCAATAAAAAGACACAGACTATCTGAATGGATACGTAAACAGGACCCTACATTTTGCTGCTTACAGGAAACACACCTCAGGGTCAAAGACAAACACTACCTTAGAGTAAAAGGCTGGAAGACAATTTTACAAGCAAATGGTCTCAGGAAACAAGCTGGAGTAGCCATTTTAATATCAGATAAAATTGACTTTCAACCCAAAGTCATCAAAAGAGACCCTGAGGGACACTTCTTGCTGGTCAAAGGAAAAATACAAAAAGAAGAACTGACAATCCTGAACATCTATGCCCCAAATGTAAGGGCACCCTCTTTTGTAAAAGAAACTTTATTAAAACTAAAAGCACACATTGCACCTAACACAATAATTGTGGGTGACTTCAACACTGCACTTTCCTCAATGGACCGATCAGGAAAACAGAAACTAAACAGGGACACAATGAAACTAATTGAAGCTTTGGACCAATTAGATTTAACAGATATATATAGAACATTCTATCCTAAAACAAAAGAATATACCTTTTTCTCAGCACCTCATGGTACCTTCTCCAAAATCGACCATATAATTGGTCACAAGACAGACCTCAACAAATATAAGAAGATCGAACTAATCCCATGCCTCCTATCTGATCACTATGGAGTAAAAGTGGTCTTCAATAGCAACAGAAACAACAGAAAGCCCACATACACGTGGAAACTGAACAATACTCTACTCAATGATACCTTGGTCAAGGAAGAAATAAAGAAAGAAATTAAAGACTTTCTAGAACACAATGAAAATGAAAACACAACATACCCAAATCTATGGGACACAATGAAGGCAGTGCTAAGAGGAAAACTCATAGCCCTGAGTGCCTCCAAAAAGAAAATGGAGAGAGCATACATTACCAGCTTAATGACACACCTGAAAGCCCTGGAACAAAAAGAAGCTATTTCGCCCAGGAGGAGTAGAAGGCAGGAAATCATCAAACTCAGGGCCGAAATCAATCAAGTAGAAACAAAGAGAACCATACAAAAAATCAACAATACCAGGAGCTGGTTCTTTGAGAAAATCAACAAGATAGATAAACCCTTAGCCAGAATGACCAAAGGGCACAGAGAAAGTATCCAAATTAACAAACTTAGAAATGAAAAGGGAGATATAACAACGGAAACTGAGGAAATCCAAAAAATCATCAGATCCTACTACAAGAGCCTATACTCAACACAACTGGAGAATCTGGAGGAAATGGACAATTTCCTTGACAGATACCAAATACCAAAATTAAATCAGGACCAACTAGACCATCTAAACAGTCCCATAATGCCTAAAGAAATAGAAGGAGTCATAGAAAGTCTTCCAACCAAAAAAAGCACAGGACCAGATGGCTTCAGTGCAGAATTCTACCAGACCTTCAAAGAAGAGTTAACACCAATACTCTTCAAACTATTCCACAAAATAGAAACAGAAGGAACACTACCCAATTCCTTCTACGAAGCCACAATTACGCTGATACCAAAGCCACACAAAGATCCAACAAAGAAAGAGAACTTCAGACCAATTTCCCTTATGAACATCGATGCAAAAATACTCAATAAAATTCTTGCCAACCGAATCCAAGAACACATCAAAACGATCATCCACCATGATCAAGTAGGCTTTATTCCAGGAATGCAGGGTTGGTTCAATATACGGAAATCCATCAATACAATCCACTACATAAACAAACTCAAAGAACAAAACCACATGGTCATTTCATTGGATGCTGAAAAAGCATTTGACAAAATTCAGCATCCCTTCATGCTTAAAGTCTTGGAGAGAACAGGAATTCAAGGCCCATACCTAAACATAGTAAAAGCAATATACAGCAAACCGGTAGCCAGCATCAAACTAAATGGAGAGAAACTTGAAGCAATCCCACTGAAATCAGGGACCAGACAAGGCTGCCGCCTTTCTCCTTATCTTTTCAATATTGTACTTGAGGTACTAGCTCGGGCAATTCGACAACATAAGGAGGTCAAAGGGATACAAATTGGAAAGGAAGAAGTCAAACTATCATTATTTGCAGACGACATGATCGTCTACCTAAGTGACCCAAAGAACTCCACTAGAGAGCTCCTACAGCTGATAAACAACTTCAGCAAAGTGGCAGGTTATAAAGTCAACTCAAGCAAATCAGTGGCCTTCCTATACTCAAAGGATAAGCAGGCTGAGAAAGAAATTAGGGAAATGACCCCCTTCACAATAGCCACAAACAGTATAAAGTATCTTGGGGTGACTCTTACCAAACATGTGAAAGATCTGTATGACAAGAACTTCAAGACTCTGAAGAAGGAAATGGAAGAAGACCTCAAAAAATGGGAAAACCTCCCATGCTCATGGATCGGCAGAATCAATATAGTTAAAATGGCCATTTTGCCTAAAGCACTATACAGATTCAATGCAATACCCATCAAAATCCCAACTCAATTCTTCACAGAGCTAGAAAGAGCAATTATCAAATTCATCTGGAACAACAAAAAACCCAGGATAGCTAAAACTATTCTCAGCAACAAAAGGAAATCTGGGGGAATCAGTATCCCTGACCTCAAGCAATACTACAGAGCAATAGTGTTAAAAACTGCATGGTATTGGTACAGTGACAGACAGGAGGATCAATGGAACAGGATTGAAGATCCAGAAATGAACCCACACACCTATGGCCATTTGATCCTCGACAAAGAGGCTGAAAACATCCAATGGAAAAAAGATAGCCTTTTCAACAAATGGTGCTGGTTCAACTGGAGGTCAGCATGCAGAAGAATGCGAATTGATCCATCCTTGTCTCCTTGTACTAAGCTCAAATCCAAATGGATCAAGGACCTCCACATAAAGCCAGACACTCTGAAGCTAATAGAAAAAAACTGGGGAAGACCCTTGAGGACATCGGTACAGGGAGAAAGTTTCTGAACAGAACACCAATAGCGTATGCTCTAAGAGCAAGAATTGACAAATGGGACCTCATAAAATTACAAAGTTTCTGTAAGGCAAAGGACACCATCAAGAGGACAAATCGGCAACCAACAAATTGGGAAAAGATCTTCACCAATCCTACATCAGATAGAGGGCTAATATCCAATATATATAAAGAACTCAAGAAGTTAGACTCCAGAAAACCAAACAACCCTATTAAAAAATGGGGTACAGAGTTAAACAAAGAATTCTCACCTGAAGAACTTCGGATGGCGGAGAAGCATCTTAAAAAATGCTCAACTTCATTAGTCATTAGGGAAATGCAAATCAAAACAACCCTAAGATTTCATCTTACACCAGTCAGAATGGCTAAGATTAAAAATTCAGGAGACAGCAGGTGTTGGAGAGGGTGTGGAGAAAGAGGAACACTCCTCCACTGCTGGTGGGGTTGCAAATTGGTACAACCACTCTGGAAATCAGTCTGGCGGTTCCTCCGAAAACTGGGCACCTTACTTCCAGAAGATCCTGCTATACCACTCCTGGGCATATACCCAGAAGACTCCCCACCATGTAATAAGGATACATGTTCTACTATGTTCATAGCAGCCCTATTTGTAATTGCCAGATGCTGGAAAGAACCCAGGTATCCCTCAACAGAAGAGTGGATGCAAAAAATGTGGTATATCTACACAATGGAGTACTATTCAGCCATTAGAAACAATGAATTCATGAAATTCTTAGGCAAATGGATGGAGCTAGAGAATATCATACTAAGTGAGGTAACCCAGACTCAAAAGGTGAATCATGGTATGCACTCACTAATAAGTGGATATTAACCTAGAAAACTGGAATACCCAAAACATAATCCACACATCAAATGAGGTACAAGAAGAAAGGAGGAGTGGCCCCTGGTTCTGGAAAGACTCAGTGAAACAGTATTCAGCAAAACCAGAACGGGGAAGTGGGAAGGGGTGGGTGGGAGGACAGGGGAAGAGAAGGGGGCTTGCGGGACTTTCGGGGAGTGGGGGGGGCTAGAAAAGGGGAAATCATTTGAAATGTAAATAAATTATATCGAATAATAAAAAAAAAAAACGTGATTTTCTGAAAAATTTTGACGAAAGAAAATTCTCCTTTTGGTTCTCTTTAGATGCTACATGTTAAGACGTACACGCCACAACAATTCTTTTCGAGATACAACGTGTAGTTTTGGAGATACAAGCTAATTTTGTACTATGCGTTATTTCTTCTCGTAAAGAGTTTCCAATGCGTACGTATATGTCTTTACTCTGCAAAACTGTATTTCCTTATGAAGTGGTATTCTTACATATCCTTTCGAGAGAAAACTGTCCTGTGCCTTCTCTTTTGAGGCTACACACTTAGACATACACGCAACATGAAAGCTTTTCGACTTACAACGTGTTGTTTAGGAAAAACAAGATAATTTCGCACGATGCGGGATTTCCTTAAAACGTGATTTTCTGAAAAATTTTGACGAAAGAAAATTCTCCTTTTGGTTCCCTTTAGATGCTACATGTTAAGACGTACACGCCACAACAATTCTTTTCGAGATACAACGTGTAGTTTTGGAGATACAAGCTAATTTTGTACTATGCGTTATTTCTTCTCGTAAAGAGTTTCCAATGCGTACGTATATGTCTTTACTCTGCAAAACTGTATTTCCTTATGAAGTGGTATTCTTACATATCCTTTCGAGAGAAAACTGTCCTGTGCCTTCTCTTTTGAGGCTACACACTTAGACATACACGCAACATGAAAGCTTTTCGACTTACAACGTGTTGTTTAGGAAAAACAAGATAATTTCGCACGATGCGGGATTTCCTTAAAACGTGATTTTCTGAAAAATTTTGACGAAAGAAAATTCTCCTTTTGGTTCTCTTTAGATGCTACATGTTAAGACGTACACGCCACAACAATTCTTTTCGAGATACAACGTGTAGTTTTGGAGATACAAGCTAATTTTGTACTATGCGTTATTTCTTCTCGTAAAGAGTTTCCAATGCGTACGTATATGTCTTTACTCTGCAAAACTGTATTTCCTTATGAAGTGGTATTCTTACATATCCTTTCGAGAGAAAACTGTCCTGTGCCTTCTCTTTTGAGGCTACACACTTAGACATACACGCAACATGAAAGCTTTTCGACTTACAACGTGTTGTTTAGGAAAAACAAGATAATTTCGCACGATGCGGGATTTCCTTAAAACGTGATTTTCTGAAAAATTTTGACGAAAGAAAATTCTCCTTTTGGTTCTCTTTAGATGCTACATGTTAAGACGTACACGCCACAACAATTCTTTTCGAGATACAACGTGTAGTTTTGGAGATACAAGCTAATTTTGTACGATGCGTTATTTCTTGTCGTAAAGAGTTTCCAATGCGTACGTATATGTCTTTACTCTGCAAAACTGTATTTCCTTATGAAGTGGTATTCTTACATATCCTTTCGAGAGAAAACTGTCCTGTGCCTTCTCTTTTGAGGCTACACACTTAGACATACACGCAACATGAAAGCTTTTCGACTTACAACGTGTTGTTTAGGAAAAACAAGATAATTTCGCACGATGCGGGATTTCCTTAAAACGTGATTTTCTGAAAAATTTTGACGAAAGAAAATTCTTGGGGTGACTCTTACCAAACATGCGAAAGATCTGTATGGCAAGAACTTCAAGACTCTGAAGAAGGAAATGGAAGAAGACCTCAAAAAATGGGAAAACCTCCCATGCTCATGGATCGGTAGAATCAATATAGTTAAAATGGCCATTTTGCCTAAAGCACTATACAGATTCAATGCAATACCCATCAAAATCCCAACTCAATTCTTCACAGAGTTAGAAAGAGCAATTCTCAAATTCATCTGGAACAACAAAAAACCCAGGATAGCTAAAACTATTCTCAGCAACAAAAGAAAATCTGGGGGAATCAGTATCCCTGACCTCAAGCAATACTACAGAGCAATAGTGTTAAAAACTGCATGGTATTGGTACAGTGACAGGCAGGAGGATCAATGGAACAGGATTGAAGATCCAGAAATGAACCCACACACCTATGGCCACTTGATCCTCGACAAAGAGGCTGAAAACATCCAATGGAAAAAAGATAGCCTTTTCAACAAATGGTGCTGGTTCAACTGGAGGTCAGCATGCAGAAGAATGCGAATTGATCCATCCTTGTCTCCTTGTACTAAGCTCAAATCCAAATGGATCAAGGACCTCCACATAAAGCCAGACACTCTGAAGCTAATAGAAAAGAAACTGGGGAAGACCCTTGAGGACATCGGTACAGGGAGAAAGTTTCTGAACAGAACACCAATAGCGTATGCTCTAAGAGCAAGAATTGACAAATGGGACCTCATAAGGTTACAGAGTTTCTGTAAGGCAAAGGACACCATCAAGAGGACAGATCGGCAACCAACAAATTGGGAAAAGATCTTCACCAATCCTACATCAGATAGAGGGCTAATATCCAATATATATAAAGAACTCAAGAAGTTAGACTCCAGAAAACCGAACAACCCTATTAAAAAATGGGGTACAGAGTTAAACAAAGAATTCTCACCTGAAGAACTTCGGATGGCGGAGAAGCATCTTAAAAAATGCTCAACTTCATTAGTCATTAGGGAAATGCAAATCAAAACAACCCTAAGATTTCATCTTACACCAGTCAGAATGGCTAAGATTAAAAATTCAGGAGACAGCAGGTGTTGGAGAGGGTGCGGAGAAAGAGGAACACTCCTCCACTGCTGGTGGGGTTGCAAATTGGTACAACCACTCTGGAAAGCAGTCTGGCGGTTCCTCCGAAAACTGGGCACCTCACTTCCAGAAGATCCTGCTATACCACTCCTGGGCATATACCCAGAGGATTCCCCACCATGTAATAAGGATACATGCTCTACTATGTTCATAGCAGCCCTATTTATAATTGCCAGATGCTGGAAAGAACCCAGGTATCCCTCAACAGAAGAGTGGATACAAAAAATGTGGTATATCTACACAATGGAGTACTATTCAGCCATTAGAAACAATGAATTCATGAAATTCTTAGGCAAATGGATGCAGCTAGAGAACATCATACTAAGTGAGGTAACCCAGACTCAAAAGGTGAATCATGGTATGCACTCACTAATAAGTGGTTATTAACCTAGAAAACTGGAATACCCAAAACATAATCCACACATCAAATGAGATACAAGAAGAAAGCAGGAGTGGTCCCTGGTTCTGGAAAGACTCAGTGAAACAGTATTTGGCAAAACCAGAACGGGGAACTGGGAAGGGGTGGGAGGGAGGACAGGGGAAGAGAAGGGGGCTTACGGGACTTTCGGGGAGTGGGGGGGGCTAGAAAAGGGGAAATCATTTGAAATGTAAATAAATTATATCAAATAAAAAAAAATAAAAAAAAAAAAGAAAAACTAAAAAAAAAAAAAAAAAAAAAAAAAAAGAAAATTCTCCTTTTGGTTCTCTTTAGATGCTACATGTTAAGACGTACACGCCACAACAATTCTTTTCGAGATACAACGTGTAGTTTTGGAGATACAAGCTAATTTTGTACTATGCGTTATTTCTTCTCGTAAAGAGTTTCCAATGCGTACGTATATGTCTTTACTCTGCAAAACTGTATTTCCTTATGAAGTGGTATTCTTACATATCCTTTCGAGAGAAAACTGTCCTGTGCCTTCTCTTTTGAGGCTACACACTTAGACATACACGCAACATGAAAGCTTTTCGACTTACAACGTGTTGTTTAGGAAAAACAAGATAATTTCGCACGATGCGGGATTTCCTTAAAACGTGATTTTCTGAAAAATTTTGACGAAAGAAAATTCTCCTTTTGGTTCTCTTTAGATGCTACATGTTAAGACGTACACGCCACAACAATTCTTTTCGAGATACAACGTGTAGTTTTGGAGATACAAGCTAATTTTTTACTATGCGTTATTTCTTCTCGTAAAGAGTTTCCAATGCGTACGTATATGTCTTTACTCTGCAAAACTGTATTTCCTTATGAAGTGGTATTCTTACATATCCTTTCGAGAGAAAACTGTCCTGTGCCTTCTCTTTTGAGGCTACACACTTAGACATACACGCAACATGAAAGCTTTTCGACTTACAACGTGTTGTTTAGGAAAAACAAGATAATTTCGCACGATGCGGGATTTCCTTAAAACGTGATTTTCTGAAAAATTTTGACGAAAGAAAATTCTCCTTTTGGTTCGCTTTAGATGCTACATGTTAAGACGTACACGCCACAACAATTCTTTTCGAGATACAACGTGTAGTTTTGGAGATACAAGCTAATTTTGTACTGTGCGTTATTTCTTCTCGTAAAGAGTTTCCAATGCGTACGTATATGTCTTTACTCTGCAAAACTGTATTTCCTTATGAAGTGGTATTCTTACATATCCTTTCGAGAGAAAACTGTCCTGTGCCTTCTCTTTTGAGGCTACACACTTAGACATACACGCAACATGAAAGCTTTTCGACTTACAACGTGTTGTTTAGGAAAAACAAGATAATTTCGCACGATGCGGGATTTCCTTAAAACGTGATTTTCTGAAAAATTTTGACGAAAGAAAATTCTCCTTTTGGTTCTCTTTAGATGCTACATGTTAAGACGTACACGCCACAACAATTCTTTTCGAGATACAACGTGTAGTTTTGGAGATACAAGCTAATTTTGTACTATGCGTTATTTCTTCTCGTAAAGAGTTTCCAATGCGTACGTATATGTCTTTACTCTGCAAAACTGTATTTCCTTATGAAGTGGTATTCTTACATATCCTTTCGAGAGAAAACTGTCCTGTGCCTTCTCTTTTGAGGCTACACACTTAGACATACACGCAACATGAAAGCTTTTCGACTTACAACGTGTTGTTTAGGAAAAACAAGATAATTTCGCACGATGCGGGATTTCCTTAAAACGTGATTTTCTGAAAAATTTTGACGAAAGAAAATTCTCCTTTTGGTTCTCTTTAGATGCTACATGTTAAGACGTACACGCCACAACAATTCTTTTCGAGATACAACGTGTAGTTTTGGAGATACAAGCTAATTTTGTACTATGCGTTATTTCTTCTCGTAAAGAGTTTCCAATGCGTACGTATATGTCTTTACTCTGCAAAACTGTATTTCCTTATGAAGTGGTATTCTTACATATCCTTTCGAGAGAAAACTGTCCTGTGCCTTCTCTTTTGAGGCTACACACTTAGACATACACGCAACATGAAAGCTTTTCGACTTACAACGTGTTGTTTAGGAAAAACAAGATAATTTCGCACGATGCGGGATTTCCTTAAAACGTGATTTTCTGAAAAATTTTGACGAAAGAAAATTCTCCTTTTGGTTCTCTTTAGATGCTACATGTTAAGACGTACACGCCACAACAATTCTTTTCGAGATACAACGTGTAGTTTTGGAGATACAAGCTAATTTTGTACTATGCGTTATTTCTTCTCGTAAAGAGTTTCCAATGCGTACGTATATGTCTTTACTCTGCAAAACTGTATTTCCTTATGAAGTGGTATTCTTACATATCCTTTCGAGAGAAAACTGTCCTGTGCCTTCTCTTTTGAGGCTACACACTTAGACATACACGCAACATGAAAGCTTTTCGACTTACAACGTGTTGTTTAGGAAAAACAAGATAATTTCGCACGATGCGGGATTTCCTTAAAACGTGATTTTCTGAAAAATTTTGACGAAAGAAAATTCTCCTTTTGGTTCGCTTTAGATGCTACATGTTAAGACGTACACGCCACAACAATTCTTTTCGAGATACAACGTGTAGTTTTGGAGATACAAGCTAATTTTGTACTATGCGTTATTTCTTCTCGTAAAGAGTTTCCAATGCGTACGTATATGTCTTTACTCTGCAAAACTGTATTTCCTTATGAAGTGGTATTCTTACATATCCTTTCGAGAGAAAACTGTCCTGTGCCTTCTCTTTTGAGGCTACACACTTAGACATACACGCAACATGAAAGCTTTTCGACTTACAACGTGTTGTTTAGGAAAAACAAGATAATTTCGCACGATGCGGGATTTCCTTAAAACGTGATTTTCTGAAAAATTTTGACGAAAGAAAATTCTCCTTTTGGTTCTCTTTAGATGCTACATGTTAAGACGTACACGCCACAACAATTCTTTTCGAGATACAACGTGTAGTTTTGGAGATACAAGCTAATTTTGTACTATGCGTTATTTCTTCTCGTAAAGAGTTTCCAATGCGTACGTATATGTCTTTACTCTGCAAAACTGTATTTCCTTATGAAGTGGTATTCTTACATATCCTTTCGAGAGAAAACTGTCCTGTGCCTTCTCTTTTGAGGCTACACACTTAGACATACACGCAACATGAAAGCTTTTCGACTTACAACGTGTTGTTTAGGAAAAACAAGATAATTTCGCACGATGCGGGATTTCCTTAAAACGTGATTTTCTGAAAAATTTTGACGAAAGAAAATTCTCCTTTTGGTTCTCTTTAGATGCTACATGTTAAGACGTACACGCCACAACAATTCTTTTCGAGATACAACGTGTAGTTTTGGAGATACAAGCTAATTTTGTACTATGCGTTATTTCTTCTCGTAAAGAGTTTCCAATGCGTACGTATATGTCTTTACTCTGCAAAACTGTATTTCCTTATGAAGTGGTATTCTTACATATCCTTTCGAGAGAAAACTGTCCTGTGCCTTCTCTTTTGAGGCTACACACTTAGACATACACGCAACATGAAAGCTTTTCGACTTACAACGTGTTGTTTAGGAAAAACAAGATAATTTCGCACGATGCGGGATTTCCTTAAAACGTGATTTTCTGAAAAATTTTGACGAAAGAAAATTCTCCTTTTGGTTCTCTTTAGATGCTACATGTTAAGACGTACACGCCACAACAATTCTTTTCGAGATACAACGTGTAGTTTTGGAGATACAAGCTAATTTTGTACTATGCGTTATTTCTTCTCGTAAAGAGTTTCCAATGCGTACGTATATGTCTTTACTCTGCAAAACTGTATTTCCTTATGAAGTGGTATTCTTACATATCCTTTCGAGAGAAAACTGTCCTGTGCCTTCTCTTTTGAGGCTACACACTTAGACATACACGCAACATGAAAGCTTTTCGACTTACAACGTGTTGTTTAGGAAAAACAAGATAATTTCGCACGATGCGGGATTTCCTTAAAACGTGATTTTCTGAAAAATTTTGACGAAAGAAAATTCTCCTTTTGGTTCTCTTTAGATGCTACATGTTAAGACGTACACGGCACAACAATTCTTTTCGAGATACAACGTGTAGTTTTGGAGATACAAGCTAATTTTGTACGATGCGTTATTTCTTCTCGTAAAGAGTTTCCAATGCGTACGTATATGTCTTTACTCTGCAAAACTGTATTTCCTTATGAAGTGGTATTCTTACATATCCTTTCGAGAGAAAACTGTCCTGTGCCTTCTCTTTTGAGGCTACACACTTAGACATACACGCAACATGAAAGCTTTTCGACTTACAACGTGTTGTTTAGGAAAAACAAGATAATTTCGCACGATGCGGGATTTCCTTAAAACGTGATTTTCTGAAAAATTTTGACGAAAGAAAATTCTCCTTTTGGTTCGCTTTAGATGCTACATGTTAAGACGTACACGCCACAACAATTCTTTTCGAGATACAACGTGTAGTTTTGGAGATACAAGCTAATTTTGTACTATGCGTTATTTCTTCTCGTAAAGAGTTTCCAATGCGTACGTATATGTCTTTACTCTGCAAAACTGTATTTCCTTATGAAGTGGTATTCTTACATATCCTTTCGAGAGAAAACTGTCCTGTGCCTTCTCTTTTGAGGCTACACACTTAGACATACACGCAACATGAAAGCTTTTCGACTTACAACGTGTTGTTTAGGAAAAACAAGATAATTTCGCACGATGCGGGATTTCCTTAAAACGTGATTTTCATAACGTGGTATCCTTACATATTCTTTCGAGAGAAAACTCTCCTGTGCGTTCTCTTTTAAGGCTACAGGCTTAGACATACACGCAACACCAAAGCTTTCGAGTTACAACGTGTTGTTTAGGAAAAACAAGATAATTTCGCAAGATGCGGGATTTCCTTAAAATGTGGTTTTCTGACAAATTTTGACGAAAGAAAATTATCCTGTGGGTTCTCTTTTGAGGCTACAAGTTTAGACGTACACACCACACCAAATCTTTTCAAGTTATAACGTGTTGTTTAGGAGATACAAACTAATTTTGTAAGATGCCTTATTTCTTCTCGTAAAGTTTTAAGTTTTTCCAATAAGTACGTATTTGCCTTTACTCTGCAACACTGTATTTCCTTATAACGTGGTATTCTTACATATTCTTTCGAGAGAAAACTGTCCTGGGCATTCTCCTTTGAGGTTACAGGCTTAGACATACACGCAACACCAAAGCTTTTCGAGTTAAAACGTTTTGTTTAGGAAAAACAAGATAATTTCTCACGATGCGGAATTTCCTTAATACGTGGTTTTCTGACAAATTTTGACCAAAGAAAATTCGCCTATGGGTTCTCTTTTGAGGCTACACGTTTAGACGTACAGGCCACACCAAATCTTTTTAAGTTACAACGTGTTCTTTAGGAGATACAAACTAATTTTTTAAGATGCCTTATTTCTTCTCGTAAGGTTTAAGTTTTTCCAATAAGTACGTATTTGTCTTTACTGTGCAACACTGTATTTCCTTATAACGTGGTATTCTTACATATTCTTTCGAGAGAAAACTCTCCTGTGCGTTCTCTTTTGAGGCTACACGCTTAGACATACACGCAACACCAAAGCATTTCGAGTTAAAACGTTTGGTTTAGAAAAAACAAGATAATTTCGCACTATGCGGGATTTCCTTAATACGTGGTTTTCTGACATATTTTGACCAAAGAAAATTCTCCTATGGGTTCTCTTTTCAGGCTACACGTTTAGACGTACAGGCCACACCAAATCTTTTTAAGTTACAACGTGTTGTTTAGGAGATACAAGCTAATTTCTTACGATGCGTTATTTCTTCTCGTAAAGTTTTTTCCAATATGTAAGTATTTGTCTTTACTCTGCAACACTGTATTTCCTAAAAACGTGGTATTCTTACACATTCTTTCGAGAAAAATCTCTCCTTTGCGTTCTCTTTTGAAGCTACACGCTTAGACATACACGCAACACCAAAGCTTTTCGAGTTACAACGTGTTGTTTAGGAAAAACAAGATAATTTCGCACGATGCGGGATTTCCTTAAAACATGGTTTTCTGACAAATTTTGACGAAAGAAAATACTCCTGTGGGTTCTCTTTTGAGGCTACACATTTAGACGTACATGCCACACCAAATCATTTCGAGTTACAACGTGTTGTTTAGGAGAAACAAGCTAATTTTTTACGATGCGTTATTTCTTCTCATAAAGTTTTAGTGTTTCCATTACGTACATATTTGCCTTTACTCTGCAACACTGTATTTCCTTATAACATGGTATTCTTGCATATTCTTTCGAGAGAAAACTCTCCTGTGCGTTCTCCTTTGAGGCTACATGCTTAAACATTCACGCAACACCAAAGCTTTTCGATTTACAACGTGTTGTTTAGGAAAAACAAGATAATTTCGCAAGATGCGGGATTTCCTTAAAACGTGGTTTTCTGACAAATTTTGACGAAATAAAACTCTCCTGTGGGTACTCTTTTGAGGCTACACGTTTAGACGTGCACCCCACACCAAATCTTTTCGAGTTACAACGAGTTGTTTAGGACATACAAGCTAATTTTGCCAGATGCGTTATTTCTCTCATAAAGTGTTTCCAATATGTACGTATTTGTCTTTACTCTGCAACACTGTATTTCCTTATAACGTGGTATCCTTACGTATTCTTTCGAGAGAAAACTCTCCTGTGCGTTCTCTTTTGAGGCTACACGCTTAGACATACACGCAACACCAAAGCATTTCGAGTTAAAACGTTTTGTTTAGGAAAAACAAGATAATTTCGCAAGATGCGGGATTTCCTTAAAACGTGGTTTTCTGACAAATTTTGACGCAAGAAAATTATCCTGTGGGTTCTCTTTTGAGGCTACAAGTTTAGACGTACACACCACACCAAATCTTTCAAGTTATAACGTGTTGTTTAGGAGATACAAACTAATTTTGTAAGATGCCTTATTTCTTCTCGTAAAGTTTAAGTTTTTCCAATAAGTACGTATTTGTCTTTACTCTGCAACACTGTATTTCCTTATAACGTGGTATTCTTACATATTCTTTCGAGAGAAAACTCTCCTGGGCATTCTCCTTTGAGGTTACAGGCTTAGACATACACGCAACACCAAAGCTTTTCGAGTTAAAACGTTTTGTTTAGGAAAAACAAGATAATTTCGCACGATGCGGAATTTCCTTAATACGTGGTTTTCTGACAAATTTTGACCAAAGAAAATTCGCCTATGGGTTCTCATTTGAGGCTACACGTTTAGACGTACAGGCCACACCAAATCTTTTTAAGTTACAACGTGTTGTTTAGGAGATACAAGCTAATTTTGTACGATGCGTTATTTCTTCTCTTAAGTTTAAGTTTTTCCAATAAGTACATATTTGTCTTTACTCTGCAACACTGTATTTCCTTATAACGTGGTATTCTTACATATTCTTTCGAGAGAAAACTCTCCTGTGCGTTCTCTATTGAGGCTACACGCTTAGACATACACGCAACACCAAAGCTTTTCGAGTTTAAACGTTTTGTTTAAGAAAAACAAGATAATTTCGCAGAATGCGGGTTTTCCTTAAAACGTGGTTTTCTGACAAATTTTGATGAAAGAAAATTTTCCTGTGGGTTCTCTTTTGAGGCTACTCGTTTAGACATACACACCACACCAAATCTTTTCGAGTTATAATGTGTTGTTTAGGAGATACAAACTAATTTTGTAAGATGCCTTATTTCTTCTCGTAAGGTTTAAGTTTTTCCAATAAGTACGTATTTGTCTTTACTCTGCAACACTGTATTTCCTTATAACGTGGTATTCTTACATATTCTTTCGAGAGAAAACTCTCCTGTGTCTTCTCTTTTGAGGCTACACGCTTAGACATACACGCAACATGAAAGCTTTTCGAGTTAAAACGTTTGGTTTAGGAAAAACAAGATAATGTCGCACTATGCGGGATTTCCTTAATACATGGTTTTCTGACAAATTTTGACCAAAGAAAATTCTCCTATGGGTTCTCTTTTCAGGCTACACGTTTAGACGTACAGGCCACACCAAATCTTTTTATGTTACAACGTGTTGTTTAGGAGATACAAGCTAATTTCTTACGATGCGTTATTTCTTCTCGTAAAGTTTTTCCAAGACGTAAGTATTTTTCTTTACTCTGCAACACTGTATTTCCTAATAACGTGGTATTCTTACATATTCTTTCGAGAAAAAACTCTCCTGTGCATTCTCTTTTGAGGCTACACGCTTAGACATACACGCAACACCAAAGCTTTTCGAGTTACAACGTGTTGTTTAGGAAAAACAAGATATTTTTGCACGATGCGGGATTTCCTTAAAACGTGGTTTTCTGACAAATTTTGACGAAAGAAAATACTCCTGTGGGTTCTCTTTTGAGGCTACACATTTAGACGTACACGCCACACCAAATCTTTTCGAGTTACAACGTGTTGTTTAGGAGAAACAAGCTAATTTTTCTACGATGCGTTATTTCTTCTCATAAAGTTTAAGTGTTTCCATTACGTACATATTTGCCTTTACTCTGCAACACTGTATTTCCTTATAACGTGGTATTCTTGCATATTCTTTCGAGAGAAAACTCTCCTGTGCGTTCTCCTTTGAGGCTACATGCTTAGACATTCACGCAACACCAAAGCTTTTCGAGTTACAACGTGTTGTTTAGGAAAAACAAGATAATTTCGCAAGATGCGGGATTTCCTTAAAACGTGGTTTTCTGACAAATTTTGACGAAATAAAACTCTCCTGTGGGTACTCTTGTGAGGCTACACGTTTAGACGTACAAGCCACACCAAATCGTTTCAAGTTACAACGTGTTGTTTAGGAGATACAAGCTAATTTTGTACGATGCGTTATTTCTTCTCGTAAAGTTTTAGTTTTTCCAGTAAGTACGTATTTGTCTTTACTCTGCAACACTGTATTTCCTTATAACGTGGTATTCTTACATATTCTTTCGAGAGAAAACTCTCCTGTGCGTTCTCTTTTGAGGCTACATGCTTAGACATACACGCAACACCAAAGCATTTCGAGTTAAAACGTTTTGTTTAGGAAAAACAAGATAATTTCGCACGATGCGGGATTTCATTAATACGTGGTTTTCTGACAAATTTTGACCAAAGAAAATTCTCCTATGGCTTCTTTCTTCAGGCTACACGTTTAGACGTACAGGCCACACCAAATCTTTTTAAGTTGCAACGTGTTGTTTAGTAGATACAAGCTAATTTTGTACGATGCGTTATTTCTTCTCGTAAAGTTTTTCCAATACATAAGTATTTGTCTTTACTCTGCAACACTGTATTTCCTAATAACGTGGTATTCTTACATATTCTTTCGAGAAAAAACTCTCCTTTGCGTTCTCCTTTGAGGCTACACGCTTACACATACACGCAACACCAAAGCTTTTCGAGTTACAACGTGTTGTTTAGGAGATACAAGCTAATTTCTTACGATGCGTTATTTCTTCTCGTAAAGTTTTTCCAAGACGTAAGTATTTGTCTTTACTCTGCAACATTGTATTTCCTAATAACGTGGTATTCTTACATATTCTTTCGAGAAAAAACTCTCCTTTGCGTTCTCTTTTGAGGCTACACGCTTAGACATACACGCAACACCAAAGCTTTTCGAGTTACAACGTGTTGTTTAGGAAAAACAAGATAATTTCGCATGATGCGGGATTTCCTTAAAACGTGGTTTTCTGACAAATTTTGACGAAAGAAAATACTCCGTGGGTTCTCTTTTGAGGCTACACATTTAGACGTACACGCCACAGCAAATCTTTTCGAGTTACAACGTGTTGTTTAGGAGAAACAAGCTAATTTTTTTACGATGCGTTATTTCTTCTCATAAAGTTTAAGTGTTTCCATTATGTACTTATTTGCCTTTACTCTGCAACACTGTATTTCCTTATAACGTGGTATTCTTGCATATTCTTTCGAGAGAAAACTCTCCTGTGCGTTCTCCTTTGAGGCTACATGCTTAGACATTCACGCAACACCAAATCTTTTCGAGTTACAACGTGTTGTTTAGGAGATACAAGCTAATTTTTTTACGATGCGTTATTTCTTCTCATAAAGTTTAAGTGTTTCCATAACGTACATATTTGCCTTTACTCTGCAACACTGTATTTCCTTATAACCTGGTATTTTTGCATATTCTTTCGAGAGAAAACTCTCCTGTGCGTTTCCCTTTGAGGCTACATGCTTAGACATACACGCAACACCAAAGCTTTTCGAGTTACAACGTGTTTTTTAGGAAAAACAAGATAATTTCACCCGATGCGGGATTTCTTTAAAACGTGGTTTTCTGACAAATTTTGACGAAAGAAAATTATCCTGTGGGTTCTCTTTTTAGGCTACACGTTTAGACGTACACACCACACCAAATCTTTTCGAGTTATAACGTGTTGTTTAGGAGATACAAACTAATTTTGTAAGATGCCTTATTTCTTCTCGTAAAGTTTAAGTTTTTCCAATATGTACGTATTTGTCTTTACTCTGCAACACTGTATTTCCTTATAACGTGGTATTCTTACACATTCTTTCGAGAGAAAACTCTCCTGTGCGTTCTCTTTTGAGGCTATACGCTTTGACATACACGCAACACCAAAGTTTTTCGAGTTACAATGTGTTGTTTAGGAAAAACAAGATAATTTAGCATGATGCGGGATTTCCTTAAAACGTGGTTTTCTGACAAATTTTGACGAAAGAAAATACTCCTGTGGGTTCTCTTTTGAGGCTACACATTTAGACGTGCCCGAGACACTAAATCTTGTCGAGTTACAACGTGTTGTTTAGGAGATACAAGCTAATTTTTTTACGATGCATTATTTCTTCTCATAAAGTTTAAGTGTTTCCATTATGTAAATATTTGGCTTTACTCTGCAACACTGTATTTCCTTATAACGAGGTATTCTTGCATATTCTTTCGAGAGAAAACTCACCTGTGCGGTCTCCTTTGAGGCTACATGCTTAGACATACACTCAACTCCAAAGCTTTTCGAGTTACAACATGTTGTTTAGGAAAAACAACATAATTTCGCACGATGCGGGATTTCCTTAAAACGTGGTTTTCTGACAAATTTTGACCAAATAAAACTCTCCTGTGTGTACTATTTTGAGGCTACACTTTTAGACGTACACGCCACACCAAATCTTTTCGAGTTACAACCTGTTGTTTAGGAGATACAAGCTAATTTTTTACGATGCGTTATTTCTTCTCGTAAAGTGTTTCCAATAAGTACGTATTTGCCTTTACTCTGCAACACGGTATTTCCTTAATACGTTTATTTCTTACATATTCTTTCGAGAGAAAACTCTCCTGTGCGTTCTCTTTTGAGGGTACACGCTTAAACATACACTCAACACCAAAGCTTTTCGAGTTACAATGTGTTGTTTATGAAGAACAAGATAATTTCTCACGATGCGGGATTTCCTTAAAACGTGGTTTTCTGACAAATTTTGACAAACGAAAATTGTCCTGTGGTTCTCTTTTGAGGCTACACCTTTAGACGTACACGCCACACCAAATCTTTTCGAGTTACAACGTGTTGTTTAGGAGATACAAGCTAATTTTGTACGATGCTTTATTTCATCTCGTAAAGTTTAAGGGTTTCCAATACGTAAGTATTTGTCTTTATTCTGCAACACTGTACTTCCTTATAACGTGGTATTCTCACATATTCTTTCGAGAGAAAACTCTCCTGTGTGTTCTCTTTTGAGGCTACACGCTTAGACATACACGCATCACCAAAGATTTTCGAGTTACTACGTGTTGTTTAGGAAAAACAAGATAATTTCACACGATGCTGGATTTCCTTAAAACGTGCTTTTCTGAAACTTTGACGAAAGAAAATTCTCCTATGGGTTCTCTGTTGAGGCTACAAGTTTAGACGTACACGCCACACCAAATCTTTTCGAGTTACAAAGTGTTGTTTAGGAGATACGAGCTAATTTTGTACGATGCTGTATTTCATCTCGTAAAGTTTAAGGGTTTCCAATACGTACGTATTTTTCTTTACTCTGCAACACTGTATTTCCTTATAACGTGGTATTCTTACATATTCTTTTGAGAGAAAACTCCCCTGTGTGTTCTCTTTTAAGGCTACACGCTGAGACATACACGCAGCACCAAAGGATTTCGAGTTACTATGTGTTGTTTAGGAAAAACAAGATAATTTCGCACGATGTAGGATTTCCTTAATACGTGGTTTTGTGACAAATTTGACCAAAGAAAATTCTCCAGTGTGTTCTCTTATTGAGGCTACACGTTTAGACGTACCTGCCACACCAAACATTTTCGAGTTACAACGTGTTGTTTAGGAGATACAAGCTAATTTTTTATGATGCGTTATTTCTTCACGTAAAGTGTTTCCAATACGTACATATTTGTCTTTACTCTGCAACACTGTATTTCCTTATAACCTGGTATTCTTACTTATTTTTTTGAGTGAAAACTCTCCTGTGTGTTCTCTTTTGAGGCTACACACTGAGACATACACGCAACACCCAAGCTTTTTGAGTTACAACGTGTTGTTTAGGAAAAACAAGATAATTTCGCAGGATGCGGGATTTCGTTAAAACCTTGTTTTCTGACCAATTTTGACGAAAGAAAATTCTCCAGTGGGTTCTCTTTTGAGGCTAAACTTTTAGACATACACGCCAAACTAAATGTTTTCGAGTTTCCACTTGTTGTTTAGGAGATACAAGCTAATATTGTGTGATGCTTAATTTCTTCTCGTAATGTGTTTCCAATATGTACGTATTTGTCTTTACTCTGCAACACTGTATTTCCTTATAACGTTGAATTCTTACATGTTCTAATGAGAGAAAACTCTCCTGTGCATTCTCTTTTGAGGCTACACGCTTAGACATACACGCAACACCAAAGCTTTTCGAGTTACCACTTGTTGTTTAGGAAAAACAAGATAATTTCGCACGATGCGGTATTTCCTTAAAACGTGGTTTTCTGACAAATTTTGACGAAAGAAAATTCTCCTTTGTGTTCTCCTTTGAGGCTACACGTTTAGACATACACGCCAAACCAAATCTTTTCGACTTACCATGTGTTGTTTAGGAGATACAAGCTAATTTTGTTCGATGCGTTATTTCTTCTCGTAAAATATTCCCAATATGTAAATATTTGTCTTTACTCTGCAACACTGTATTTCCTTATAACGTGGTATTCTTACATATTCTTTCGAGAGAAAACTATCTTGTGCGTTCCTTTTTGAGGCTACACACTTAGACATACAGGCAACACCAAAGCTTTTCGAGTTACAACGTGTTGTTAATGAATAAAAAGATAATTTCGCACGATGCGGGATTTATTTAAAACGTGGTTTTCTGAAAAATTTGACAAAGAAAAATTCTTCTGTGGGATTTCCTTTTGAGGGTACACGTATAGACGTACACGTCACACCAAATCTTTTCGAGTTACAACGTGTTGTTTAGGAGATACAAGCTAATTTTGTACGATGCATTATTTCTTCTCGTAAAGTGTTTCCAATATGTACTTATTTGCCTTTAGTCTACAAAATTGTATTTCTTTATAACGTGGTATTCTTACATATTCCTTCGAGAGAAAACTCTCCTGTGCCTTCTCTTTTGAGGCTCCACGCTTAGACATACACGCAACACCAAAGCTTTTCGAGTTACAACATGTTGTTTAGGAAAAAGAAGATGATTTCGCACGATGCGGGATTTCCTTAAAATGTGGTGTTCTGAAAAATTTTAACGAAAGAAAATTCTTCTCTGGGTTCTTTTTGAGGCTACACGTTTAGACGTACACGCCACACCAAATCTTTTCGAGTTACAACGTGTTGTTTAGGAGATACAAGCTAATTTTGTACGATGCTTTATTTCATCTCGTAAAGTTTAAGGGTTTCCAATACGTAAGTATTTGTCATTATTCTGCAACAGTGGACTTCCATATAACGTGGTATTCTCACATATTCTTTCGAGAGAAAAGTCTCCTGCGTGTTCTCTTATGAGGCTACACGCTTAGACATACACGCAACACCAAAGCTTTTCGAGTTACAATGCGTTGTTTAGGAAAAACAAGATAATTTCGCACGATGCGGGATTTCCTTAATATGTGGTTTTCTGACAAATTTTGACCAAATAAAACTCTCCTGTGTGTACTCTTTTGAGGCTACACGTTTAGACGTACATGCCACACCAAATCCTTTCGAGTTACCACGTGTTGTTTAGGAGATACACGCTAATTTTGTACGATGCGTTATTTCTTCTCGTAAAGTGTTTCCAATATGTACGTATTTGTCTTTACTCTGCAACACTGTATTTCCTTATAACGTTGTATTCTTACATGTCTTTCGAGAGAAAACTCTCTTGTGCATTGTCTTTAGAAGAAACATGCTCAGTCATACACGCAACAACAACGTTTTCGAGTTACAACCTGTTGTTTAGGAAAAACAAGATAATTTTGCACGATGCGGGATTTCCTTAAAACGTGGTTTTTTGACAAATTTTGACGAAAGAAAATTCTCCTGTGGTTTCTGTTTTGAGGCTACACGTGTAGACGTACAAGCCACACCAAATATTTTCGAGTTACAACGTGTTCTTTAGGAGATACAAGCAAATATTGTACGATGCGTTATTTCTTCCCTAAAGTGTTTCCAATATGTACTTATTTGTCTTTACTCTGCAACACTGTATTTTCTTATAACGTGGTATTCTTACATATTCTTTCTAGGGAAAACTCTCCTGTGGATTCTCTTTTGAGGCTACACGCTTAGACAAACAAGGAACGCCAAAGCTTTTCGAGTTGCAACGTGTTGTTTAGGAAAAACAAGATAATTTCTCACGATGCAAGATTTCCATAAAACGTGGATTTCTGACAAATTTTGACGAAAGAAAGTTCTCCTGTGGGTTCTCTTTTGAGGCTACACGTGTAGAGGTATGAGCCACACCAAATCTTTTCGAGTTAAAACCTGTTGTTTAGGAGATACAAGCTAATTTTGTATTATGCTTTATTTCTTCTCTTAAAGTGTTTCCAATACGTACGTAATTGTCTTTACTCTGCAACACTGTATTTCCTTATAACGTGGTATTCTTACATATTCTTTCGAGAGAAAACTCTCCTGTGCATTCTCTTTTGAGGCTACACACTTAGATATAAACGCAACACCAAAGCTTTTCGAGTTAGAACTTGTTGTTTAGGAAAAACAAGATAATTTCGCACGATGCGAGATTTCCTTAAAACGTGTTTTCTGACAAATTTTGATGAAAGAATATTCTCCTGTCGGTTCTCGTTTGAGGCTACACTTTTAGACGTACATGTCACACCAAATCTTTTCGAGTTACAACGTGTTGTTTAGGAGATACAAGCTACTTTTTTAAGATGCGTTATTTCTTCTCGTAAAGTGTTTCCAATATGTACTTATTTGTCTTTACTCTGCAAAATTGTATTTCCTTTTAACGTGGTATTCTTACATATTCTTTCGAGAGAAAAGTCTCCTGTGCCTTCTCTTTGGAGGCTCCACGCTTACACATACACGCAACACCAAAGCTTTTCGAGTTACAACATGTTGTTTAGGAAAAAGATGATTTCGTACGATGAGGGATTTCCTTAAAACGTGGTTTTCTGAAAAATTTTGAAGGAAGAAAATTCTCCTGTGGGTTCTCTTTTGATGCTACACATTTACACGTACATGCCACACCAAATCTTTTCTAGGTACAACCTTTTGTTTAGGAGATACAAGCTAATTTTCTACGATGTGTTCTTTTCATAAAGTGTCTCCAATACGTACATATTTGTCTTTACTCTGCAACATTGTATTTCCTTATAACGTGGTATTTTTACATATTCTTTCGAGAGAAAACTATCCTGTGCGTTCCCTTTTGAGGCTACACACTGAGACATACAGGCAACACCAAAGCTTTTCGAGTTACAACGTGTTGTTTATGAAAAACAAGATAATTTCGCACGATGCAGGATTTCCTTAAAACGTGGTTTTCTGACAAATTTTGAAGAAAGAAAATTCTCCTGTCGGTTCTCTTTTGAGGCTACACGTTTAGACGTACACGACACGCCAAATCCTTTCGAGTACCACGTGTTGTTTAGGAGATACACGCTAATTTTGTACGATGTGTTATTTCTTCTCGTAAAGTGTTTCCAATATGTACGTATTTGTCTTTACTCTGCAACACTGTATTTCCTTATAACGTTGTATTCTTACATGTTCTTTCGAGAGAAAACTCTCTTGTGCATTGTCTTTAGAGGCAACATGCTCAGACATACATGCAACACCAAAGCTTTTCGAGTTAAAACGTGTTGTTTAGGAAAACAAGATAATTTTGCACGATGCGGGATTTCCTTAAAACGTGGTTTTTTGACAAATTTTGACGAAAGAAAATTCTCCTGTGGTTTCTGTTTTGAGGCTACACGTGTAGACGTACGAGCCACACCAAATATTTTCGAGTTACAACGTGTTGTTTAGGAGATACAAGCAAATATTGTACGATGCATTATTTCTTCCCTAAAGTGTTTCCAATATGTACTTATTTGTCTTTACTCTGCAACACTGTATTTTCTTATAACGTGGTATTCTTACATATTCTTTCTAGGGAAAACTCTTCTCTGCATTCTCTTTTGAGGCTACACGCTTAGACAAACAAGGAACGCCAAAGCTTTTCGAGTTACAACGTGTTGTTTAGGAAAAACAAGATAATTTCGCGCGATGCGAGATTTCCATAAAACGTGGTTTTCTGACAAATTTTGACGAAAGAAAGTTCTCCTGTGGGTTCTCTTTTGAGGCAACACATGTAGAGTTACGAGCCACACCAAATCTTTTCGAATTATAACCTGTTGTTTAGGAGATACAAGCTAATTTTGTATTATGCTTTATTACTTCTCTTAAAGTGTTTCCAATACGTACGTAGTTGTCTTTACTCTGCAACACTGTATTTCCTTATAATGTGGTATTCTTACATATTCTTTCGAGAGAAAACTCTCCTGTGCATTCTCTTTTGAGGCTACACGCTTAGACATACACGCAACACCAAAGCTTTTCGTGTTGCAATGTGTTGTTTAGGAAAAACAAGATAATTTTTCACGATGCGAGATTTCCTTAAAACGTGGTTTCTGACAAATTTTGATGAAAGAAAATTCTCCTGTGGGTTCTCGTTTGAGGCTACACTTTTAGACGTACACGTCACACTGAATCTTTTCGAGTTACAACGTGTTGTTTAGGAGATACAAGCTAATTTTGTACGATGCATTATTTCTTTTTGTAAAGTGTTTCCAATATATGCTTATTTGTCTTTACTCTGCAACACTGTATTTCCTCATAACGTGGTATTCTTACATATTCTTTCGAGAGAAAACTCTCCTGTGCCTTCTCTTTTGAGGCTCCACGCTTACACATACACGCAATACCAAAGCTTTTGGAGTTACAACATTTTGTTTAGAAAAAAGAAGATGATTTCGCATGATGCGGGATATCCTTAAAATGTGGTTTTCTGAAAAAAATTGACGAAAGAAAATTCTCCTGTGGGTTCTCTTTTGAAGCTACACGTTAAGACGTACAGGCCGCACCAAATATTTTCGAGTTACAACGTTTGGTTTAGGAGATACAAGCAAATTTTGTACGATGCATTACTTCTTCTCATAAAGTGTTTCCAATATGTAGGTATTTGTCTTTACTCTGCAACACTGTATTTCCTTATAACGTGGTACTCTTACATATTCTTTCGAGAGAAAACTATCCTGTGCGTTCCCTTTTGAGGCTACACACTGAGACATACAGACAACACCAAAGCTTTTCGAGTTACAACGTGTTGTTTACGAAAAACAAGATAATTTCGCACGATGCAGGATTTCCTTAAAACGTGGTTTTCTGACAAATTTTGAAGAAAGAAAATTCTCCTGTCGGTTCTCCTTTGAGGCTACACGTTTAGACGTACATGCCACACCAAATCCTTTCGAGTTACCACGTGTTGTTTAGGAGATACACGCTAATTTTGTACGATGCGTTATTTCTTCTCGTAAAGTGTTTCCAATATGTACGTATTTGTCTTTACTCTGCAACACTGTATTTCCTTATAACGTTGTATTCTTACATGTTCTTTCGAGAGAAAACTCTCTTGTGTATTGTCTTTAGAGGAAACATGCTCAGACATACACGCAACAACAAAGCTTTTCGAGTTACAATGTGTTGTTTAGGAAAAACAAGATAATTTTGCACGATGCGGGATTTCCTTAAAACGTGGTTTTTTGACAAATTTTGACGAAAGAAAATTCTCCTGTGGTTTCTGTTTTGAGGCTACACGTGTAGACGTACCAGCCACACCAAATATTTTCGAGTTACAACGTGTTGTTTAGGAGATACAAGCAAATATTGTACGATGCGTTATTTCTTCCCTAAAGTGTTTCCAATATGTACTTATTTGTCTTTACTCTGCAATACTGTATTTTCTTATAACGTGGTATTCTTACATATTCTTTCTAGGGAAAAGTCTCCTGTGCATTCTCTTTTGAGGCTACACGCTTAGACAAACAAGCAACGCCAAAGCTTTTCGAGTTACAACGTGTTGTTTAGGAAAAACATGATAATTTCGCAGGATGCGAGATTTCCATAAAACGTGGTTTTCTGAAAAATTTTGACGAAAGAAAGTTCTCCTGTGGGTTCTCTTTTGAGGCAACACATGTAGAGGTACGAGCCACACCAAATCTTTTCGAATTATAACCTGTTGTTTAGGAGATACAAGCTAATTTTGTATTATGCTTTATTACTTCTCTTAAAGTGTTTCCAATACGTACGTAGTTGTCTTTACTCTGCAACACTGTATTTCCTTATAATGTGGTATTCTTACATATTCTTTCGAGAGAAAACTCTCCTGTGCATTCTCTTTTGAGGCTACACGCTTAGACATACACTCAACACCAAAGCTTTTCGTGTTGCAATGTGTTGTTTAGGAAAAACAAGATAATTTTTCACGATGCGAGATTTCCTTAAAACGTGGTTTCTGACAAATTTTGATGAAAGAAAATTCTCCTGTGGGTTCTCGTTTGAGGCTACACTTTTAGACGTACACGTCACACTGAATCTTTTCGAGTTACAACGTGTCGTTTAGGAGGTACAAGCTAATTTTGTACGATGCATTATTTCTTTTTGTAAAGTGTTTCCAATATATGCTTATTTGTCTTTACTCTGCAACACTGTATTTCCTCATAACGTGGTATTCTTACATATTCTTTCGAGAGAAAACTCTCCTGTGCCTTCTCTTTTGAGGCTCCACGCTTACACATACACGCAATACCAAAGCTTTTGGAGTTACAACATTTTGTTTAGAAAAAAGAAGATGATTTCGCATGATGCGGGATATCCTTAAAATGTGGTTTTCTGAAAAAAATTGACGAAAGAAAATTCTCCTGTGGGTTCTCTTTTGAGGCTACACGTTAAGACGTACAGGCCGCACCAAATATTTTCGAGTTACAACGTTTGGTTTAGGAGATACAAGCAAATTTTGTACGATGCATTACTTCTTCTCATAAAGTGTTTCCAATATGTAGGTATTTGTCTTTACTCTGCAACACTGTATTTCCTTATAACGTGGTACTCTTACATATTCTTTCGAGAGAAAACTATCCTGTGCGTTCCCTTTTGAGGCTACACACTGAGACATACAGACAACACCAAAGCTTTTCGAGTTACAACGTGTTGTTTACGAAAAACAAGATAATTTCGCACGATGCAGGATTTCCTTAAAACGTGGTTTTCTGACAAATTTTGAAGAAAGAAAATTCTCCTGTCGGTTCTCCTTTGAGGCTACACGTTTAGACGTACATGCCACACCAAATCCTTTCGAGTTACCACGTGTTGTTTAGGAGATACACGCTAATTTTGTACGGTGCGTTATTTCTTCTCGTAAAGTGTTTCCAATATGTACGTATTTGTCTTTACTCTGCAACACTGTATTTCCTTATAACGTTGTATTCTTACATGTTCTTTCGAGAGAAAACTCTCTTGTGCATTGTCTTTAGAGGAAACATGCTCAGACATACACGCAACAACAAAGCTTTTCGAGTTACAATGTGTTGTTTAGGAAAAACAAGATAATTTTGCACGATGCGGGATTTCCTTAAAACGTGGTTTTTTGACAAATTTTGACGAAAGAAAATTCTCCTGTGGTTTCTGTTTTGAGGCTACACGTGTTGACGTACGAGCCACACCAAATATTTTCGAGTTACAACGTGCTGTTTAGGAGATACAAGCAAATATTGTACGATGCGTTGTTTCTTCCCTAAAGTGTTTCCAATATGTACTTATTTGTCTTTACTCTGCAATACTGTATTTTCTTATAACGTGGTATTCTTACATATTCTTTCTAGGGAAAACTCTCCTGTGCATTCTCTTTTGAGGCTACACGCTTAGACAAACAAGCAACGCCAAAGCTTTTCGAGTTACAACGTGTTGTTTAGGAAAAACAAGATAATTTCGCAGGATGCGGGATTTCCATAAAACGTGGTTTTCTGACAAATTTTGACGAAAGAAAGTTCTCCTGTGGGTTCTCTTTTGAGGCAACACGTGTAGAGGTACGAGCCACACCAAATCTTTTCGAATTATAACCTGTTGTTTAAGAGATACAAGCTAATTTTGTATTATGCTTTATTTCTTCTCTTAAAGTGTTTCCAATACGTACGTAGTTGTCTTTACTCTGCAACACTGTTTTTCCTTATAATGTGGTATTCTTACATATTCTTTCGAGAGAAAACTCTCCTGTGCATTCTCTTTTGAGGCTACACGCTTAGACATACACGCAACACCAAAGCTTTTTGTGTTGCAATGTGTTGTTTAGGAAAAACAAGATAATTTATCACGATGCGAGATTTCCTTAAAACGTGGTTTCTGACAAATTTTGATGAAAGAAAATTCTCCTGCGGGTTCTCGTTTGAGGCTACACTTTTAGACGTACACGTCACACCGAATCTTTTCGAGTTACAACGTGTTGTTTAGGAGATACAAGCTAATTTTGTAGGATGCATTATTTCTTTTTGTAAAGTGTTTCCAATATGTACTTATTTGTCTTTACTCTGCAACACTGTATTTCCTCATAACGTGGTATTCTTACATATTCTTTCGAGAGAAAACTCTCCTGTGCCTTCTCTTTTGAGGCTCCACGCTTACACATACACGCAACACCAAAGCTTTTCGAGTTACATCATGTTGTTTAGGATAAAGAAGATGATTTTGCACGATGCGGGATTTCCTTAAAACGTGGTTATCTGAAAAATTTTAGAGAAAGAAAATTCTCCTGTGGGTTTTCTTTTTTAGGCTACACGTTCAGACGTACATGCCACACCAAATCCTTTCGAGTTACCACATGTTGTTTAGGAGATACACGCTAATTTTGTACGATGCGTTATTTCTTCTCGTAAAGTGTTTCCAATATGTACGTATTTGCCTTTACTCTGCAACACTGTATTTCCTTATAACGTTGTATTCTTACATGTTCTTTCGAGAGAAAACTCTCTTGTGCATTGTCTTTAGAGGAAACATGCTCAGACATACACGCAACAACAAAGCTTTTCGAGTTACAATGTGTTATTTAGGAAAAAGAAGATAATTTTGCACGTTGCGGGATTTCCTTAAAACGTGGTTTATTTTACAAATTTTGACGAAAGAAAATTCTCCTGTGGTTTCTGTTTTGAGGCTACACGTGTAGACGTACGAGCCACACCAAATATTTTCGAGTTACAACGTGTTCTTTAGGAGATACAAGCAAATATTGTACGATGCGTTATTTCTTCCCTAAAGTGTTTCCAATATGTACTTATTTGTCTTTACTCTGCAACACTGTATTTTCTTATAACGTGGTATTCTTACATATTCTTTCTAGGGAAAACTCTCCTGTGCATTCTCTTTTGAGGCTACACGCTTAGACAAACAAGCAACGCAAAAGCTTTTCGAGTTACAACGTGTTGTTTAGGAAAAACAAGATAATTTCGCACGATGCGAGATTTCCAAAAAAACGTGGTTTTCTGACAAATTTTGATGAAAGAAAGTTCTCCTGTGGGTTCTCTTTTGAGGCTACGTGTGTAGAGGCATGAGCCACACCAAATCTTTTCGAGTTATAACCTGTTGTTTAGGAGATACAAGCTAATTTTGTATTATGCTTTATTTCTTCTCTTAAAGTGTTTCCAATACGTACGTATTTGTCTTTACTCTGCAACACTGTATTTCCTTATAACGTGGTATTCTTACATATTCTTTCGAGAGAAAACTCTCCTGTGCATTCTCTTTTGAGGCTACACGCTTAGACATACACGCAACACCAAAGCTTTTCGAGTTAGAACTTGTTGTTTAGGAAAAACAAGATAATTTCGCACGATGCGAAATTTCCTTAAAACGTGGTTTCTGACAAATTTTGATGAAAGAATATTCTCCTGTCGGTTCTTGTTTGAGGCTACACTTTTAGACGTACATGTCACACCAAATCTTTTCGAGTTACAACGTGTTGTTTAGGAGATACAAGCTATTTTTTTACGATGCGTTATTTCTTCTCATAAAGTGTTTCCAATAAGTACTTATTTGTCTTTACTCTGCAACACTGTATTTCCTTATAACGTGGTATTCTTACATATTCTTTCGAGAGAAAACTATCCTGTACGTTCCCTTTTGAGGCTACACACTTAGACATACAGTCAACACCAACGCTTTTCCAGTTACATCTTGTTTTTGAAAAACAAGATTATTTCGCACGATGAGTGATTTTCATAAAATGTCGTTTTCTGACAAATTTTGACAAAAGAAAATTCTCCTGTGGTTTCTCTTTTGATGCTACACGTTTAGACGTACACGCCACACCAAATCCTTTCTAGTTAGCACGTGTTGTTTAGGAGATACAAGCTAATTTTGTATGATGCGTTATTTCTTCTCATAAAGTGTTTCCAATACGTACTTATTTGTCTTTACTCTGCATCACTGTATTTGCTTATAACATGGTATTCTTACATATTCTTTCGAGGGAAAACTCTCCTGTGCGTTCTCTTTTGAGGCTACATGCTTAGACATACAAGCAACTCCAAAGCTTTTCGAGTTACAACGTGTTGTTTAGGAAAAACAAGATAATTTCGCACGATGCGAGATTTCCATAAAACGTGGTTTTCTGACAAATTTTGACGAAAGAAAGTTCTCCTGTTGGTTCTCTTTTGAGGCTACACATGTAGAGGTACGAGCCACACCAAATCTTTTCGAGTTACAACGTGTTGTTCAGGAGATACAAGCTAATTTTTTACGTTGCTTTATTTCTTCTCTTAAAGTGTTTCCAATACGTACCTATTTGTCTTTACTCTGCAACACTGTATTTCCTTATAACGTGGTATTCTTACATATTCTTTTGAGAGAAAACTCTCCTGTGCGTTCTCTTTTGAGGCTACACGCTTAGACATACACGCAACACCATAGCTTTTCGAGTTACAACGTGTTGTTTAGGAAAAACAAGATAATTTCCCACGATGCGAGATTTCCTTAAAACATGGTTTCTGACAAATTTTGATGAAAAAAAATTCTCCTGTGTGTTCTTTTTTGAGGCTACACATTTAGACGTACACGTCACACCAAATCTTTTCGAGTTACAACTTGTTGTTTAGGAGATACAAGCTAATTTTGTATGATGCGTTATTTCTTCTAGTAAAGTGTTTCCAATATGTACTTATTTGTCTTTACTCTGCAAAATTGTATTTCCTTATAACGTGGTATTCTTTCATATTCCTTCGAGAGAAAACTCTCCTGCGCCTTCTCTTTTGAGGCTCCACGCTTACACATACAAGCAACACCAAAGTTTTTTGAGTTACAACATGTTGTTTAGGAAAAACAAGATGCTTTCTCACGATGCAGGATTTCCTTAAAACGTGGTTTTCTGAAAAATTTTGACGAAAGAAAATTCTTCTGTGGGTTCTCTTTTGAGGCTACACGTTTAGACGTACACGCCACACCAAATCTTTTAGAGTTACAACGTGTTGTTTAGGAGATACAAGCTAATTTTGCCAGATGTGTTAATTCTTCTCTTAAAGTGTTTCCAATATGTAAGTATTTGTCTTTACTCTGCAACACTGTATTTCATTATAACGTGGTATTCTTACATATTCTTTCTAGAGAAAACTATCCTGTGCGTTCCCTTTTGAGGCTACACACTTAGACATACAGGCAACACCAAAGGTTTTCGAGTTACAACGTGTTGTTTATGTAAACCAAGATAATTTCACACTATACAGGATTTCCTTAAAACGTGATTTTCTGACAAATTTTGACGAAAGAAAATTCTCCTGTGGGTTCTCTGTTGAGGCTACATGTTTCGACGTACACTCCACACCAAATCTTGTCGAGTTACAACGTGTTGTTTAGGAGATACAAGCTAATATTGTATGATGCGTTATTTCTTCTCCTAAAGTGTTTCCAATACGTATGTATTTGTCTTTACACTGCAACACTGTATTTCCTTATAACGTTGTATTCTTACATGTTCTTTCGAGACAAAACTCTCCTGTGCATTCTCTTTTGAGGCCACACGTTTAGACATACACGCAACACCAAAGCTTTTCGAGTTACAACGTGTTGTTTAGGAAAAACAAGATAACTTTGCACGATACGGGATTTCCTTAAAACGTGGTTTTCTGACAAATTTTGACAAAAGAAAGTTCTCCTGTTTGTGTTCGTTTGAGTCTACACATGTAGACGTACGAGCCACACCAATTCTTTTCGAATTACAACGTGTTGTTTAGGAGATACAAGCAAATTTTGTTCGATGCATTATTTCTTCTCATAAAGTGTTTCCAATAAGTACATATTTGTCTTTACTCTGCAACACTTTATTTCCTTATAACGTGGTATTCTTACATATTCTTTCGAGGGAAAACTCTCCTGTGCATTCTCCTTTGGGGCTACACGCTTAGACATACATGCAACGCCAAAGCTTTTCGAGTTACAACGTGTTGTTTAGGAAAAACAAGATAATTTCGCACGATGCGAGATTTCCATAAAACGTGGTTTTCTGATATATTTTGACGAAAGAAAGTTCTGCTGTGTGTTCTATTTGAGGCTACACGTGTAGAGGTACGAGCCACATCAAATCTTTTTGAGTTACAACGTGTTGTTTAGGAGATACAAGCTAATTTTGTACGATGCGTTATTTCTTCTCGTAAAGTGTTTCCAATATGTACTTACTGTCTTTACTCTGCAAAATTGTATTTCCTTATAACGTGGTATTCTTACATATTCTTTCGAGAGAAAACTCTCCTGTGCCTTCTCTTTTGAGGCTCCACGCTTACACATACACGCAATACCAAAGCTTTTGGAGTTACAACATGTTGTTTAGAAAAAAAAAGATGATTTCGCATGATGCGGGATATCCTTAAAATGTGGTATTCTGAAAAATTTGACGAAAGAAAATTCTCCTGTGGGTTCTCTTTTGAAGCTACACGTTAAGACGTACACGCCGCACCAAATATTTTCGAGTTACAACGTTGTGTTTAGGAGATACAAGCTAATTTTGTACGATGCATTACTTCTTCTCATAAAGTGTTTCCAATATGTATGTATTTGTCTTTACTCTGCAACACTGTATTTCCTTATAACGTGGTACTCTTACATATTCTTTCGAGAGAAAACTATCCTGTGCGTTCCCTTTTGAGGCTGCACACTGAGACATACAGGCAACACCAAAGCTTTTCGAGTTACAACGTGTTGTTTACGAAAAACAAGATAATTTCGCACGATGCAGGATTTCCTTAAAACGTGGTTTTCTGACAAATTTTGAAGAAAGAAAATTCTCCTGTCGGTTCTCCTTTGAGGCTACACGTTTAGACGTACATGCCACACCAAATCCTTTCGAGTTACCACGTGTCGTTTAGGAGATACACGCTAATTTTGTACGATGCGTTATTTCTTCTCGTAAAGTGTTTCCAATATGTAAGTATTTGTCTTTACTCTGCAACACTGTATTTCCTTATAACGTTGTATTCTTACAGGTTCTTTCGAGAGAAAACTCTCTTGTGCATTGTCTTTAGAGGAAACATGCTCAGACATACACGCAACAACAAAGCTTTTCGAGTTACAACGTGTTGTTTAGGAAAAACAAGATAATTTTGCACGATGCGGGATTTCCTTAAAACGTGTTTTTTTGACAAATATTGACGAATGAAAATTCTCCTGTGGTTTCTGTTTTGAGGCTACACGTGTTGACGTACGAGCCACACCAAATATTTTCGAGTTACAACGTGTTGTTTAGGAGATACAAGCAAATATTGTACGATGCGTTATTTCTTCCCTAAAGTGTTTCCAATATGTACTTATTTGTCTTTACTCTGCAACATTGTATTTTCTTATAACGTGGTATTCTTACATATTCTTTCTAGGGAAAAGTCTCCTGTGCATTCTCTTTTGAGGCTACACGCTTAGACAAACAAGGAACGCCAAAGCTTTTCGAGTTACAACGTGTTGTTTAGGAAAAACAAGATAATTTCGCACGATGCGAGATTTCCATAAAACGTGGATTTCTGACAAATTTTGACGAAAGAAAGTTCTCCTGTGGGTTCTCTTTTGAGGCTACACGTGTAGAGGTACGAGCCACACCAAATCTTTTCGAGTTATAACCTGTTGTTTAGGAGATACAAGCTAATTTTGTATTATGCTTTATTTCTTCTCTTAAAGTGTTTCCAATACGTACGTATTTGTCTTTACTCTGCAACACTGTATTTCCTTATAACGTGGTGTTCTTATATATTCTTTCGAGAGAAAACTCTCTTTTGAGGCTACACACTTAGACATACACGCAACACCAAAGCTTTTCGAGTTACAACTTGTTGTTTAGGAAAAACAAGATAATTTCGCACGATGCGAGATTTCCTTATAACGTGGTTTCTGACAAATTTTGATGAAAGAAAATTCTCCTGTCGGTTCTCGTTTGAGGCTACACTTTTAGACGTACATGTCACACCAAATCTTTTCGAGTTACAACGTGTTGTTTAGGAGATACAAACTACTTTTTTAAGATGCGTTATTTCTTCTCGTAAAGTGTTTCCAATATGTACTTATTTGTCTTTACTCTGCAAAATTGTATTTCCTTTTAACGTGGTATTCTTACATATTCTTTCGAGAGAAAAGTCTCCTGTGCCTTCTCTTTGGAGGCTCCACGCTTACACATACATGCAACACCAAAGCTTTTCGAGTTACAACATGTTGTTTAGGAAAAAGATGATTTCGTACGATGAGGGATTTCCTTAAAACGTGGTTTTCTGAAAAATTTTGAAGGAAGAAAATTCTCCTGTGGGTTCTCTTTTGATGCTACACATTTACACGTACATGCCACACCAAATCTTTTCGAGGTACGACCTTTTGTTTAGGAGATACAAGCTAATTTTCTAAGATGTGTTCTTTTCGTAAAGTGTTTCCAATACGTACATATTTGTCTTTACTCTGCAACATTGTATTTCCTTATAACGTGGTATTCTTACATATTCTTTCGAGAGAAAACTATCCTGTGCGTTCCCTTTTGAGGCTACACACTGAGACATACAGACAACACCAAAGCTTTTCGAGTTACAACGTGTTGTTTACGAAAAACAAGATAATTTCGCACGATGCAGGATTTCCTTAAAACGTGGTTTTCTGACAAATTTTGAAGAAAAAAAATTCTCCTGTCGGTTCTCCTTTGAGGCTACACGTTTAGACGTACATGCCACACCAAATCCTTTCGAGTTACCACGTGTTGTTTAGGAGATACACGCTAATTTTGTACGATGCGTTATTTCTTCTCGTAAAGTGTTTCCAATATGTACGTATTTGTCTTTACTATGCAACACTGTATTTCCTTATAACGTTGTATTCTTACATGTTCTTTCGAGAGAAAACTCTCTTGTGCATTGTCTTTAGAGGAAACATGCTCAGACATACACGCAACAACAAAGCTTTTCGAGTTACAATGTGTTGTTTAGGAAAAACAAGATAATTTTGCACGATGCGGGATTTCCTTAAAACGTGGTTTTTTGACAAATTTTGACGAAAGAAAATTCTCCTGTGGTTTCTGTTTTGAGGCTACACGTGTTGACGTACGAGCCACACCAAATATTTTCGAGTTACAACGTGTTGTTTAGGAGATACAAGCAAATATTGTACGATGCGTTATTTCTTCCCTAAAGTGTTTCCAATATGTACTTATTTGTCTTTACTCTGCAATACTGTATTTTCTTATAACGTGGTATTCTTACATATTCTTTCTAGGGAAAACTCTCCTGTGCATTCTCTTTTGAGGCTACACGCTTAGACAAACAAGCAACGCCAAAGCTTTTCGAGTTACAACGTGTTGTTTAGGAAAAACAAGATAATTTCGCAGGATGCGAGATTTCCATAAAACGTGGTTTTCTGACAAATTTTGACGAAAGAAAGTTCTCCTGTGGGTTCTCTTTTGTGGCAACACGTGTAGAGGTACGAGCCACACCAAATCTTTTCGAATTATAACCTGTTGTTTAGGAGATACAAGCTAATTTTGTATTATGCTTTATTTCTTCTCTTAAAGTGTTTCCAATACGTACGTTGTTGTCTTTACTCTGCAACACTGTATTTCCTTATAATGTGGTATTCTTACATATTCTTTCGAGAGAAAACTCTCCTGTGCATTCTCTTTTGAGGCTACACGCTTAGACATACACGCAACACCAAAGCTTTTCGTGTTGCAATGTGTTGTTTAGGAAAAACAAGATAATTTTTCATGATGCGAGATTTCCTTAAAACATGGTTTCTGACAAATTTTGATGAAAGAAAATTCTCCTGTGGGTTCTCGTTTGAGGCTACACTTTTAGACGTACACGTCACACCGAATCTTTTCGAGTTACAACGTGTTGTTTAGGAGATACAAGCTAATTTTGTAGGATGCATTATTTCTTTTTGTAAAGTGTTTCCAATATGTACTTATTTGTCTTTACTCTGCAACACTGTATTTCCTCATAACGTGGTATTCTTACATATTCTTTCGAGAGAAAACTCTCCTGTGCCTTCTCTTTTGAGGCTCCACGCTTACACATACACGCAACACCAAAGCTTTTCGAGTTACATCATGTTGTTTAAGAAAAAGAAGATGATTTTGCATGATGCGGGATTTCCTTAAAACGTGGTTTTCTGAAAAATTTTAGAGAAAGAAAATTCTCCTGTGGGTTTTCTTTTTTAGGCTACACGTTGAGACGTACATGCCATACCAAATCTTTTCGAGTTACAACGTGTTGTTTAGGAGATACAAGCTAATTTTTTAAGATGCCTTAATTCTTCTCGTAAAGTGTTTCCAATAAGTATGTATTTGTCTTTATTCTGCAACATTGTATTTCCTTATAACGTGGTATTCTTACATATTCTTTCGAGAGAAAACTTCCTGTGCATTCTCTTTTGAGGTTACACGCTTAGACATACAGGCAACACCAAAGCTTTTCGAGTTACAACGTGTTGTTTAGGAGATACAAGTTAATATTTCACGATGCGTTATTTCTTCTCGTAAAGTGTTTCCAATATGTACTTATTTGTCTTTACTCTGCAAAATTGTATTTCCTTAACGTGGTATTCTTACATAATCTTTCAAGAGAAAACTCTCCTGTGCCTTCTCTTCTGAGGCTACACACTTAGACATACACGCAACACCAAAGCTTTTCGAGTTACAACATGTTGTTTAGGAAAAAGAAGATGATTTCGCATGATGCGGGATTTCCTTATAACGTGGTTTTCTGAAAAATTTTGAAGAAATAAAATTCTCCTGTGGGTTCTCTTTTGAGGCTACACGTTTAGACGTACACGCCACACCAAATCTTTTCGAGTTACAACGTGTTGTTTCGGAGATACAAGCTAATTTTTTTAGGATGCGTTACTTCTTCTTGTAAAGTGTGTCCAATACGTACATATTTGTCTTTACTCTGCAACACTGTATTTCCTTATAACGTGGTATTTTTACATATTATTTTGAGAGAAAACTATCCCGTGCTTTCCCGTTTTAGGCTACACACTTAGACATACAGGCAACACCAAAGCTTTTCGAATTACAACGTGTTGTTTATGAAAAACAAGATAATTTCGCACGATGCGGGATTTCCTTAAAACGTGGTTTTCTGAAACATTTTGACGAAAGAAAATTCTTCAGTGTGTTTTCTTTTGAGGCTACACATTTAGACGTACACGCCACACCAAATCCTTTCGAGTTACCACGTGTTGTTTAGGAGATACAAGCTAATTTTGTACGATGCATTATTTCTTCTCATAAAGTGTTTCCAATACGTACGTATTTGTCTTTACTCTGCAACACTGTATTTCCTTATAAAGTTGTATTCTTACATATTCTTTCGAGAGAAAACTCTCCTGTGCGTTCTCTTTAGAGGCTACACGCTTAGACATACACGCAACGCCAAAGCATTTCGAGTTACAATGTGTTGTTTAGGAAAAACAAGATAATTTCGCACGATGCGAGATTTCCATAAAACGTGGTTTTCTGAAAAATTTTGAGGGAAGAAAGTTATCCTGTGGGTTCTCTTTTGAGGTTACACATGTAGAGGTACGAGCCACACCAAATCTTTTCGAGTTACAACGTGTTGTTTAGGAGATACAAGCTAATTTTTTACGATGCGTTACTTCTTCTCTTAAAGTGTTTCCAATAGTATTTGTCTTTACTCTGCAACCCTGTATTTCCTTATAACGTGGTATTCTTACATATTCTTTCGAGAAAAAAGTCTCCTGTGCCTTCTCTTTTGAGGCTACACGCTTAGACATACACGCAACACCAAAGCTTTCGAGTTACAACATGTTGTTTAGGAAAAACAAGATAATTTCGCACGATGCGAGATTTCCTTAAAACGTGGTTTCTGACAAATTTTGATGAAAGAAAATTCTCCTGTGGGTTCTCGTTTGAGGCTACACTTTTAGACGTATACGTCACACCAAATCTTTTCGAGTTACAACGTGTTGTTTAGGAGATACAAGGTAATTTTGAACGATGCATTATTTCTTCTCGTAAAGTGTTTCCAATATGTACTTATTTGTCTTTACTCTGCAAAATTGTATTTCCTTATAACATGGTATTCTTACATATTCTTTTGAGAGAAAACTCTCCTGTGCCTTCTCTTTTCAGGCTACACACTTACACATACACGGAACACCAATGCTTTTCGAGTTACAACATGTTGTTTAGGAAAAAGAAGATGATTTCGCACAATGCGGGATTTCCTTAAAACGTGGTGTTCTGAAAAATTTTGAAAAAAGAAAATTGTCCTTTGTGTTCTCTTTTGAGGCTACACGTTTAGACGTACATGCCACACCAAATCCTTTCGAGTTACCTCGTAAAGTTTAGGAGATACAAGCTAATTTTGTACGATGCGTTATTTCTTCTGGTAACGTGTTTCCAATATGTACTTATTTTTCTTTACTCTGCAAAATTGTATTTCCGTATAACGTGGTATTCTTACATATTCTTTCGAGAGAAAACTCTCCTGTGCCTTCTCTTTTGAGGCTCCACGCTTACACATACACGCAACACCAAAGCTTTTTGAGTTACAACATGTTGTTTAGAAAAAGAAGATGATTTCCCACGATGCGGGATTTCCTTAAAACGTGGTTTTCTGAAAAATTTTGAAGAAAGAAAATTCTCCTGTAGGTTCTCTTTTGAGGCTACACGTTTAGACGTGCATGCCACACCAAATCTTTTCGAGTTACAACGTGTTGTTTAGGAGATAAAACCTAATTTTTTACGATGCGTTAATTCGTCTCGTAATGTGTTTCCAATACATACGTATTTGTCTTTACTCTGCAACATTGTATTTCCTTATAACGTGGTATTCTTACATATTCTTTCGAGAGAAAACTATCCTGTGCGTTCTCTTTTGAGGTTACACACTTAGACATTGACGCAACACCAAACCTTTTCGAGTAAGAACGTGTTATTTAGGAAAAACAATATAATTTCGCACGATGCGAGATTTCCTTAAAACGTGGTTTCTGACAAATTTTGATGAAAGAAAATTCACCTGTGGGTTCTCTTTTGAGGCTATACATTTAGACGTACACGTCACACCAAATCCTTTTGAGTTACAACGTGTTGTTTAGGAGATACAAGCTAATTTTGTATGATGCGTTATTTCTTCTTGTAAAGAGTTTCCAATATGTACTTATTTGTCTTTATTCTGAAAAATTGTATTTCCTTATAACGTGGTATTCTTACATATTCTTTCGAGAGAAAACTCTCCTATGCCTTCTCTTTTGAGGCTCCACGCTTAGACATACACGCAACACTAAAGCTTTTCGAGTTACAACATGTTTTTTAGGAAAAAGAAGGTGATTTCGCACGATGCGGGATTTCCTTAAAACGTGGCTTTCTGAAAAATTTTAACGAAAGAAAATTCTCCTGTGGGTTCTCTTTTGAGGCTACACGTTTAGACGTACAAGCCACACCAAATCTTTTCCAGTTACAACGTGTTGTTTAGGAGATACAAGCTAATTTTGTACGATGCGTTATTTCTTCTCGTAATGTGTTTCCAATATGTACGTATTTGTCTTTACTCTGCAACACTGTATTTCCTTATAACGTGGTATTCTTATATATTCTTTCGAGAAAAAACTCTCCTTTACATTCTCTTTTGAGGCTACATGTTTAGACATACACGCAACACCAAAGCTTTTCAAGTTACAACGTGATGTTTAGGAAAAACAAGATAATTTCGCATGATGCGAGATTTCCTTAAAACGTGGTTTCTGACAAATTTTGATGAAAGAAAATTCACCTGTGGGTTCTCTTTTGAGGCTATACATTTAGACGTACACGTCACACCAAATCCTATTGAGTTACAACGTGTTGTTTAGGAGATACAAGCTAATTTTGTATGATGCGTTATTTCTTCTTGTAAAGTGTTTCCAATATGTGCTTATTAGTCTTTATTCTGATAAATTGTATTTACTTATAACGTGTTATTCTTACATATTCTTTCGAGAGAAAACTCTCCTGTGCCTTCTCTTTTGAGGCTCCTTGCTTAGACATACACGCAACACTAAAGCTTTTCGAGTTACAACATGTTTTTTTAGGAAAAAGAAGGTGATTTCGCACGATGCGGGATTTCCTTAAAATGTGGCTTTCAGAAAAATTTTAACGAAAGAATATTCTCCTGTGGGTTCTCTTTTGAGGCTACACGTTTAGACGTACAAGCCACACCAAATCTTTTCAAGCTAATTTCTTACGATGCGTTATTTCTTCTCGTAAAGTTTTTCCAAGACGTAAGTATTTGTCTTTACTCTGCAACACTGTATTTCCTAATAACGTGGTATTCTTACATATTCTTTCGAGAAAAAACTCTCCTTTGCGTTCTCTTTTGAGGCTACACGCTTAGACATACACGCAGCACCAAAGCTTTTCGAGTTACAACGTGTTGTTTAGGAAAAACAAGATAATTTCGCACAATGCGGGATTTCCTTAAAACGTGGTTTTCTGACAAATTTTGACAAAAGAAAATACTCCTGTCGGTTCTCTTTTGAGGCTACACATTTAGACGTACACGCCACACCAAATCTTTTCGAGTTACAACGTGTTGTTTAGGAGAAACAATATAATTTTTCTACGATGCGTTATTTCTTCTCATAAAGTTTAAGTGTTTCCATTACGTACATATTTGCCTTTACTCTGCAACTCTGTATTTCCTTATAACGTGGTTTTCTTGCATATTCTTTCGAGAGAAAACTCTCCTGTGCATTCTCCTTTGAGGCTACATGCTTAGACATTCACGCAACACCAAAGCTTTTCGAGTTACAACGTGTTGTTTAGGAAAAACAAGATAATTTCGCACGATGCGGGATTTCCTTAAAACGTGGTTTTCTGACAAATTTTGACGAAATAAAACTCTCCTGTGGGTACTCTTTTGAGGCTACACGTTTAGACGTACAAGCCACACCAAATCTTTTCAAGTTACAACGTGTTGTTTAGGAGACACAAGCTAATTTTGTACGATGCGTTATTTCTTCTCGTAAAGTTTAAGTTTTTTCCAATAAGTATGTATTTGTCTTTACTCTGCTACACTGTATTTCCTTATAACGTGGTATTCTTACATATTCTTTCGAGAGAAAACTCTCCTGTGCGTTCTCTTTTGAGGCTACACGCTTAGACATACACGCAACACCAAAGCATTTCGTGTTAAAACGTTTTGTTTAGGAAAAACAAGATAATTTCGCACGATGCGGGATTACCTTAATACGTGGTTTTCTGACAAATTTTGACCAAAGAAAATTCTCCTATGGGTTCTCTTTTCAGGCTACACGTTTAGACGTACAGGCCACACCAAATCTTTTTAAGTTGCAACGTGTTGTTTAGTAGATACAAGCTAATTTTTTACGATGCGTTATTTCTTCTCGTAAAGTTTTTCCAATACATAAGTATTTGTCTTTACTCTGCAACACTGTATTTCCTAATAACGTGGTATTCTTACATATTCTTTCGAGAAAAAACTCTCCTTTGCGTTCTCCTTTGAGGCTACACGCTTACACATAGACGCAACACCAAAGCTTTTCGAGTTACAACGTGTTGTTTAGGAGATACAAGCTAATTTCTTATGATGCGTTATTTCTTCTCGTAAAGTTTTTCCAAGACGTAAGTATTTGTCTTTACTCTGCAACACTGTATTTCCTAATAACGTGGTATTCTTACATATTCTTTCGAGAAAAAACTCTCCATTGCGTTCTCTTTTGAGGCTACACGCTTAGACATACACGCAACACCAAAGCTTTTCGAGTTACAACGTGTTGTTTCGGAAAAACAAGATAATTTCGCATGATACGGGATTTCCTTAAAACGTGGTTTTCTGACAAATTTTGATGAAAGAAAATACTCCTGTGGGTTCTCTTTTGAGGCTACACATTTAGACGTACACGCCACACCAAATCTTTTCGAGTTACAACGTGTTGTTTAGGAGAAACAAGCTAATTTTTTACGATGCGTTATTTCTTCTCATAAAGTTTAAGTGTTTCCAATAAGTACATATTTGCCTTTACTCTGCAACACTGTATTTCCTTATAACGTGGTATTCTTGCATATTCTTTCGAGAGAAAACTCTACTGTGCATTCTCCTTGGAGGCTACATGCTTAGACATTCACGCAACACCAAATCTTTTCGAGTTACAACGTGTTGTTTAGGAGATACAAGCTAATTTTTTTACGGTGCGTTATTTCTTCTCATAAAGTTTTAAGTGTTTCCATTACGTACATATTTGCCTTTACTCTGCAACACTGTATTTCCTTATAACGTGGTATTCTTGCATATTCTTTCGAGAGAAAACTCTCCTGTGCGTTCCCCTTTGAGGCTACATGCTTAGACATACACGCAACACCAAAGCTTTTCGAGTTACAACGTGTTTTTTAGGAAAAACAAGATAATTTCACCCGATGCGGGATTTCCTTAAAACGTGGTTTTCTGACAAATTTTGACGAAAGAAAATTATCCTGTGGGTTCTCTTTTTAGGCTACACGTTTAGACGTACACACCACACCAAATCTTTTCGAGTTTTAACGTGTTGTTTAGGAGATACAAACTAATTTTGTAAGATGCCTTATTTCTTCTCGTAAAGTTTAAGTTTTTCCAATAAGTACGTATTTGTCTTTACTCTGCAACACTGTATTTCCTTATAACGTGGTATTCTTACATATTCTTTCGAGAGAAAACTCTCCTGTGCGTTCTCTTTTGAGGCTATACGCTTTGACATACACGCAACACCAAAGTTTTTCGAGTTACAATGTGTTGTTTAGGAAAAACAAGATAATTTAGCATGATGCGGGATTTCCGTAAAACGTGGTTTTCTGACAAATTTTGACGAAAGAAAATACTCCTGTGGGTTCTCTTTTGAAGCTACACATTTAGACGTGCCCGAGACACTAAATCTTGTCGAGTTACAACGTGTTGTTTAGGAGATACAAGCTAATTTTTTTACGATGCATTATTTCTTCTCATAAAGTTTAAGTGTTTCCATTATGTAAATATTTGGCTTTACTCTGCAACACTGTATTTCCTTATAACGAGGTATTCTTGCATATTCTTTCGAGAGAAAACTCTCCTGTGCGGTCTCCTTTGAGGTTACATGCTTAGACATACACTCAACACCAAAGCTTTTCGAGTTACAACATGTTGTTTAGGAAAAACAACATAATTTCGCACGATGCGGGATTTCCTTAAAACGTGGTTTTCTGACAAATTTTGACCAAATAAAACTCTCCTGTGTGTACTCTTTTGAGTCTACACGTTTAGACGTACACGCCACACCAAATCTTTTCGAGTTACAACCTGTTGTTTAGGAGATACAAGCTAATTTTTTACGATGCGTTATTTCTTCTCGTAAAGTGTTTCCAATAAGTACGTATTTGTCTTTACTCTGCAACACGGTATTTCCTTAATACGTGGTATTCTTACATATTCTTTCGAGAGAAAACTCTCCTGTGCGTTCTCTTTTGAGGGTACACGCTTAAACATACACGCAACACCAAAGCTTTTCGAGTTACAATGTGTTGTTTATGATGAACAAGATAATTTCCCACGATGCGGGATTTCCTTAAAACGTGGTTTTCTGACAAATTTTGACGAACGAAAATTGTCCTGTGGTTCTCTTTTGAGGCTACACCTTTAGACGTACACGCCACACCAAATCTTTTCGAGTTACAACGTGTTGTTTAGGAGATACAAGCTAATTTTGTACGATGCTTTATTTCATCTCGTAAAGTTTAAGGGTTTCCAATACGTAAGTATTTGTCTTTATTCTGCAACACTGTACTTCCTTATAACGTGGTATTCTCACATATTCTTTCGAGAGAAAACTCTCCTGTGTGTTCTCTTTTGAGGCTACACGCTTAGACATACACGCATCACCAAAGATTTTCGAGTTACTACGTGTTGTTTAGGAAAAACAAGATAATTTCGCACGATGCTGGATTTCCTTAAAACGTGGTTTTCTGAAACTTTGACGAAAGAAAATTCTCCTATGGGTTCTCTTTTGAGGCTACAAGTTTAGACGTACACGCCACACCAATTCTTTTCGAGTTACAAAGTGTTGTTTAGGAGATACGAGCTAATTTTGTACGATGCTTTATTTCATCTCGTAAAGTTTAAGGGTTTCCAATAAGTACATATTTTTCTTTACTCTGCAACACTGTATTTCCTTATAACGTGGTATTCTTACATATTCTTTTGAGAGAAAACTCCCCTGTGTGTTCTCTTTTAAGGCTACACGCTGAGACATACACGCAACACCAAAGGTTTTCGAGTTACAACGTGTTGTTTAGGAAAAACAAGATAATTTCGCACGATGTAGGATTTCCTTAATACGTGGTTTTGTGGCAAATTTGACAAAAGAAAATTCTCCTGTGTGTTCTCTTTTTGAGGCTACACGTTTAGACGTACCTGCCACACCAAACATTTTCGAGTTACAACGTGTTGTTTAGGAGATACAAGCTAATTTTTTATGATGCATTATTTCTTCACGTAAAGTGTTTCCAATACGTACGTATTTGTCTTTACTCTGCAACACTGTATTTCCTTATAACCTGGTATTCTTACTTATTCTTTTGAGTGAAAACTCTCCTGTGTGTTCTCTTTTGAGGCTACACACTGAGACATACACGCAACACCCAAGCTTTTTGAGTTACAACGTGTTGTTTAGGAAAAACAAGATAATTTCGCAGGATGCGGGATTTCGTTAATACCTTGTTTTCTGACCAATTTTGACGAAAGAAAATTCTCCAGTGGGTTCTCTTTTGAGGCTAAACTTTTAGACATACACGCCAAACTAAATGTTTTCGAGTTTCCACTTGTTGTTTAGGAGATACAAGCTAATATTGTGTGATGCTTAATTTCTTCTCGTAATGTGTTTCCAATATGTACGTATTTGTCTTTACTCTGCAACACTGTATTTCCTTATAACGTTGAATTCTTACATGTTCTAATGAGAGAAAACTCTCCTGTGCATTCTCTTTTGAGGCTACACGCTTAGACATACACGCAACACCAAAGCTTTTCGAGTTACCACTTGTTGTTTAGGAAAAACAAGATAATTTCCCACGATGCGGTATTTCCTTAAAACGTGATTTTCTGACAAATTTTGACGAAAGAAAATTCTCCTTTGTGTTCTCCTTTGAGGCTACACGTTTAGACATACACGCCAAACCAAATCTTTTCGACTTACCATGTGTTGTTTAGGAGATAAAAGCTAATTTTGTTCGATGTGTTATTTCTTCTCGTAAAATATTCCCAATATGTAAGTATTTGTCTTTACTCTGAAACACTGTATTTCCTTATAACGTGGTATTCTTACATATTCTTTCGAGAGAAAACTATCTTGTGCGTTCCGTTTTGAGGCTACACACTTAGACATACAGGCAACACCAAAGCTTTTCGAGTTACAACGTGTTGTTAATGAATAAAAAGATAATTTCGCACGATGCGGGATTTATTTAAAACGTGGTTTTCTGAAAAATTTGACAAAGGAAAATTCTTCTGTGGGCTTTCCTTTGAGGCTACACGTATAGACGTACACGTCACACCAAATCTTTTCGAGTTACAACATGTTGTTTAGGAGATACAAGCTAATTTTGTACGATGCATTATTTCTTCTCGTAAAGTGTTTCCAATATGTACTTATTTGCCTTTACTCTACAAAATTGTATTTCTTTATATCGTGGTATTCTTACATAATCTTTCGAGAGAAAACTCTCCTGTGCCTTCTCTTTTGAGGCTCCACGCTTAGACATACACGCAACACCAAAGCTTTTCGAGTTACAACATGTTGTTTAGGAAAAAGGAGATGATTTCGCACGATGCGGGATTTCCTTAAAACGTGGTGTTCTGAAAAAATTTTAACGAAAGAAAATTCGTCTCTGGGTTCTTTTTGAGGCTACACGTTTAGACGTACACGCCACACCAAATCTTTTCGAGTTACAACGTGTTGTTTAGGAGATACAAGCTAATTTTGTACGATGCTTTATTTCATCTCATAAAGTTTAAGGGTTTCCAATACGTAAGTATTTGTCATTATTCTGCAACAGTGGACTTCCTTATAACGTGGTATTCTCACATATTCTTTCGAGAGAAAAGTCTCCTGTGTGTTCTCTTTTGAGGCTACACGCTTAGACATACACGCAACACCAAAGCTTTTCGAGTTACAATGCGTTGTTTAGGAAAAACAAGATAATTTCGCACGATGCGGGATTTCCTTAATATGTGGTTTTCTGACAAATTTTGACCAAAGAAAATTCTCCTGTGGGTTCTCTTTTGAGGCTACACGTTTAGACGTACACGCCACACGAAATCTTTTCGAGTTACAACGTGTTGTTTAGGAGATACAAGCTATTTTTTTACGATGCGTTATTTCTTCTCATAAAGTGTTTCCAATAAGTACTTATTTGTCTTTACTCTGCAACACTGTATTTCCTTATAACGTGGTATTCTTACATATTCTTTCGAGAGAAAACTATCCTGTGCGTTCCCTTTTGAGGCTACACACTTAGACATACAGGCAACACCAACGCTTTTCCAGTTACATCTTGTTGTTTTTGAAATACAAGATTATTTCGCACGATGAGTGATTTTCTTAAAATGTGATTTTCTCACAAATTTTGACAAAAGAAAATTCTCCTGTGGTTTCTCTTTTGATGCTACACGTTTAGACGTACACGCCACACCAAATCCTTTCTAGTTAGCACGTGTTGTTTAGGAGATACAAGCTAATTTTGTATGATGCGTTATTTCTTCTCATAAAGTGTTTCCAATACGTACTTATTTGTCTTTACTCTGCATCACTGTATTTGCTTATAACATGGTATTCTTACATATTCTTTCGAGGGAAAACTCTCCTGTGCGTTCTCTTTTGAGGCTACATGCTTAGACATACACGCAACTCCAAAGCTTTTCGAGTTACAACGTGTTGTTTAGGAAAAACAAGATAATTTCGCACGATGCGAGATTTCCATAAAACGTGGTTTTCTGACAAATTTTGACGAAAGAAAGTTCTCCTGTTGGTTCTCTTTTGAGGCTACACATGTAGAGGTACGAGCCACACCAAATCTTTTCGAGTTACAACGTGTTGTTCAGGAGATACAAGCTAATTTTTTACGTTGCTTTATTTCTTCTCTTAAAGTGTTTCCAATACGTACCTATTTGTCTTTACTCTGCAACACTGTATTTCCTTATAACGTGGTATTCTTACATATTCTTTTGAGAGAAAACTCTCCTGTGCGTTCTCTTTTGAGGCTACACGCTTAGACATACACGCAACACCAAAGCTTTCCGAGTTACAACGTGTTGTTTAGGAAAAACAAGATAATTTCCCACGATGCGAGATTTCCTTAAAACATGGTTTCTGACAAATTTTGATGAAAAAAAATTCTCCTGTGTGTTCTCTTTTGAGGCTACACATTTAGACGTACACGTCACACCAAATCTTTTCGAGTTACAACTTGTTGTTTAGGAGATACAAGCTAATTTTGTATGATGCGTTATTTATTCTAGTAAAGTGTTTCCAATATGTACTTATTTGTCTTTACTCTGCAAAATTGTATTTCCTTATAACGTGGTATTCTTTCATATTCCTTGGAGAGAAAACTCTCCTGTGCCTTCTCTTTTGAGGCTCCACGCTTACACATACAAGCAACACCAAATTTTTTTGAGTTACAACATGTTGTTTAGGAAAAACAAGATGATTTCTCACGATGCAGGATTTCCTTAAAACGTGGTTTTCTGAAAAATTTTGACGAAAGAAAATTCTTCTGTGGGTTCTCTTTTGAGGCTACACGTTTAGACGTACACGCCACACCAAATCTTTTCGAGTTACAACGTGTTGTTTAGGAGATACAAGCTAATTTTGCACGATGCGTTAATTCTTCTATTAAAGTGTTTCCAATATGTAAGTATTTGTCTTTACTCTGCAACACTGTATTTCCTTATAACGTGGTATTCTTACATATTCTTTCTAGAGAAAACTATCCTGTGCGTTCCCTTTTGAGGCTACACACTTAGACATACAGGCAACACCAAAGGTTTTCGAGTTACAACGTGTTGTTTATGAAAACCAAGATAATTTCGCACTATACAGGATTTCCTGAAAACGTGATTTTCTGACAAATTTTGACGAAAGAAAATTCTCCTGTGGGTTCTCTGTTGAGGCTACATGTTTCGACGTACACTCCACACCAAATCTTGTCGAGTTACAACGTGTTGTTTAGGAGATACAAGCTAATATTGTATGATGCGTTATTTCTTCTCCTAAAGTGTTTCCAATACGTACGTATTTGTCTTTACACTGCAACACTGTATTTCCTTATAACGTTGTATTCTTACATGTTCTTTCGAGACAAAACTCTCCTGTGCGTTCTCTTTTGAGGCCACACGTTTAGACATACACGCAACAACAAAGATTTTCGAGTTACAACGTGTTGTTTAGGAAAAACAAGATAACTTTGCACGATACGGGATTTCCTTAAAACGTGGTTTTCTGACAAATTTTGACGAAAGAAAGTTCTCCTGTTTGTGTTCGTTTGAGTCTACACATGTAGACGTACGAGCCACACCAATTCTTTTCGAATTACAACGTGTTGTTTACGAGATACAAGCAAATTTTTTTCGATGCATTATTTCTTCTCATAAAGTGTTTCCAATAAGTACATATTTGTCTTTACTCTGCAACACTTTATTTCCTTATAACGTGGTATTCTTACATATTCTTTCGAGGGAAAACTCTCCTGTGCGTTCTCCTTTGGGGCTACACGCTTAGACATACATGCAACGCCAAAGCTTTTTGAGTTACAACGTGTTGTTTAGGAAAAACAAGATAATTTCGCACGATGCGAGATTTCCATAAAACGTGGTTTTCTGATATATTTTGACGAAAGAAAGTTCTGCCCTGTGTTCTATTTGAGGCTACACGTGTAGAGGTATGAGCCACACCAAACCTTTTTGAGTTACAACGTGTTGTTTAGGAGATACAAGCTAATTTTGTACGATGCGTTATTTCTTCTCGTAAAGTGTTTCCAATATGTACTTACTGTCTTTACTCTGCAAAATTGTATTTCCTAATAACGTGGTATTCTTACATATTCTTTCGAGAGAAAACTCTCCTGTGCCTTCTCTTTTGAGGCTCCACGCTTACACATACACGCAATACCAAAGCTTTTGGAGTTACAACATGTTGTTTAGAAAAAAGAAGATGATTTCGCATGATGCGGGATATCCTTAAAATGTGGTTTTCTGAAAAAAATTGACGAAAGAAAATTCTCCTGTGGGTTCTCTTTTGAGGCTACACGTTAAGACGTACACGCCGCACCAAATATTTTTGAGTTACAACGTTTTGTTTAGGAGATACAAGCTAATTTTGTACGATGCATTACTTCTTCTCATAAAGTATTTCCAATATGTATGTATTTGTCTTTACTCTGCAACACTGTATTTCCTTATAACGTGGTACTCTTACATATTCTTTCGAGAGAAAACTATCCTGTGCGTTCCCTTTTGAGGTTACACACTGAGACATACAGGCAACACCAAAGCTTTTCGAGTTACAACGTGTTGTTTATGAAAAACAAGATAATTTCGCACGATGCAAGATTTCCTTAAAACGTGGTTTTCTGACAAATTTTGAAGAAAGAAAATTCTCCTGTCGGTTCTTCTTTGAGGCTACACGTTTAGACGTACATGCCACACCAAATTCTTTCGAGTTACCACGTGTTGTTTAGGAGATACACGCTAATTTTGTACGATGCGTTATTTCTTCTCGTAAAGTGTTTCCAATATGTACGTATTTGTCTTTACTCTGCAACACTGTATTTCCTTATAACGTTGTATTCTTACATGTTCTTTCGAGAGAAAACTCTCTTGTGCATTGTCTTTAGAGGCAACATGCTCAGACATACACGCAACACCAAAGCTTTTCGAGTTACAACGTGTTGTTTAGGAAAAACAAGATAATTTTGCACGATGCGGGATTTCCTTAAAACGTGGTTTTTTGACACATTTTGAAGAAAGAAAATTCTCCTGTGGTTTCTCTTTTGAGGCTACACGTGTAGACGTACGAGCCACACCAAATATTGGCGAGTTACAACGTGTTGTTTAGGAGATACAAGCAAATATTGTACGATGCATTATTTCTTCCCTAAAGTGTTTCCAATATGTACTTATTTGTCTTTACTCTGCAACACTGTATTTTCTTATAACGTGGTATTCTTACATATTCTTTCTAGGGAAAACTCTCCTGTGCATTCTCTTTTGAGGCTACACGCTTAGACAAACACGCAACGCCAAAGCTTTTCGAGTTACAACGTGTTGTTTAGGAAAAACAAGATAATTTCGCAGGATGCGAGATTTCCATAAAACGTGGTTTTCTGACAAATTTTGACGAAAGAAAGTTCTCCTGTGGGTTCTTTTTTGAGGCAACACATGTAGAGTTACGAGCCACACCAAATCTTTTCCAATTATAACCTGTTGTTTAGGAGTAACAAGCTAATTTTGTATTATGCTTTATTTCCTCTCCTAAAGTGTTTCCTATACGTTCGTAGTTGTCTTTACTCTGCAACACTGTATTTCCTTATAATGTGGTATTCTTACATATTCTTTCGAGAGAAAACTCTCCTGTGCATTCTCTTTTGAGGCTACACGCTTAGACATACACGCAACACCAAAGCTTTTCGTGTTGCAATATGTTGTTTAGGAAAAACAAGATAATTTTTCACGATGCGATATTTCCTTAAAACGTGGTTTCTGACAAATTTTGATGAAAGTAAATTCTCCTGTGGGTTCTCGTTTGAGGCTACACTTTTAGACGTACACGTCACACCGAATCTTTTCGAGTTACAACGTGTTGTTTAGGAGATACAAGCTAATTTTGTACGATTCATTATTTCTTTTTGTAAAGTGTTTCCAATATATACTTATTTGTCTTTACTCTGCAACACTGTATTTCCTCATAACGTGGTATTCTTACATATTCTTTCGAGAGAAAACTCTCCTGTGCCTTCTCTTTTGAGGCTCCATGCTTACACATACACGCAATACCAATGCTTTTGGAGTTACAACATTTTGTTTAGAAAAAAGAAGATGATTTCGCATGATGCGGCATATCCTTAAAATGTGGTTTTCTGAAAAAAATTGACGAAAGAAAATTCTCCTGTGGGTTCTCTTTTGAGGCTACACGTTAAGATGTACACGCCGCACCAAATATTTTCGAGTTACAACGTTTTGTTTAGGAGATACAAGCTAATTTTGTACGATGCATTACTTATTCTCATAAAGTGTTTCCAATATGTAGGTATTTGTCTTTACTCTGCAACACTGTATTTCCTTATAACGTGGTACTCTTACATATTCTTTCGAGAGAAAACTATCCTGTGCATTCCCTTTTGAGGCTACACACTGAGACATACAGACAACACCAAAGCTTTTCGAGTTACAACGTGTTGTTTACGAAAAACAAGATAATTTCGCACGATGCAGGATTTCCTTAAAACGTGGTTTTCTGACAAATTTTGAAGAAAGAAAATTCTCCTGTCGGTTCTCCTTTGAGGCTACACGTTTAGACGTACATGCCACACCAAATCCTTTCGAGTTACCACGTGTTGTTTAGGAGATACACGCTAATTTTGTACGATGCGTTATTTCTTCTCGTAAAGTGTTTCCAATATGTACGTATTTGTCTTTACTCTGCAACACAGTATTTCCTTATAACGTTGTATTCTTACATGTTCTTTCGAGAGAAAACTCTCTTGTGCATTGTCTTTAGAGGAAACATGCTCAGACATACACGCAACAACAAAGCTTTTCGAGTTACAACGTGTTGTTTAGGAAAAACAAGATAATTTTGCACGATGCGGGATTTCCTTAAAACGTGGTTTTTTGACACATTTTGACGAAAGAAAATTCTCCTGTGGTTTCTGTTTTGAGGCTACACGTGTAGACGTACGAGCCACACCAAATATTTTCGAGTTACAACGTGTTGTTTAGGAGATACAAGCAAATATTGTACGATGCGTTATTTCTTCCCTAAAGTGTTTCCAATATGTACTTATTTGTCTTTACTCTGCAACACTGTATTTTCTTATAACGTGGTATTCTTACATATTCTTTCTAGGGAAAACTCTCCTGTGCATTCTCTTTTGAGGCTACACGCTTAGACAAACAAGGAACACCAAAGCTTTTCGAGTTACAACGTGTTGTTTAGGAAAAACAAGATAATTTCGCACGATGCGAGATTTCCATAAAACGTGGATTTCTGACAAATTTTGACGAAAGAAAGTTCTCCTGGGGGTTCTCTTTTGAGGCTACACTTGTAGAGGTACGAGCCACACCAAATCTTTTCGAGTTATAACCTGTTGTTTAGGAGATACAAGCTAATTTTGTATTATGCTTTATTTCTTCTCTTAAAGTGTTTCCAATACGTACGTATTTGTCTTTACTCTGCAACACTGTATTTCCTTATAACGTGGTATTCTTACATATTCTTTCGAGAGAAAACTCTCCTGTGCATTCTCTTTTGAGGCTACACACTTAGACATACACGCAACACCAAAGCTTTTCGAGATACAACTTGTTGTTTAGGAAAAACAAGATAATTTCGCACGATGCGAGATTTCATTAAAACGTGGTTTCTGACAAATTTTGATGAAAGAATATTCTCCTGTCGGTTCTCGTTTGAGGCTACACTTTTAGACGTACATGTCACACCAAATCTTTTCGAGTTACAACGTGTTGTTTAGGAGATACAAGCTACTTTTTTAAGATGCGTTATTTCTTCTCGTAAAGTGTTTCCAATATGTACTTATTTGTCTTTACTCTGCAAAATTGTATTTCCTTTTAACGTGGTATTCTTACATATTCTTTCGAGAGAAAAGTCTCCTGTGCCTTCTCTTTGGAGGCTCCACGCTTACACATACACGCAACACCAAAGCTTTTCGAGTTACAACATGTTGTTTAGGAAAAAGATGATTTCGTACGATGAGGGATTTCCTTAAAACGTGGTTTTCTGAAAAATTTTGAAGGAAGAAAATTCTCCTGTGGGTTCTCTTTTGATGCTACACATTTACACGTACATGCCACACCAAATCTTTTCGAGGTACAACCTTTTGATTAGGAGATACAAGCTAATTTTCTACGATGTGTTCTTTTCGTAAAGTGTTTCCAATACATACATATTTGTCTTTACTCTGCAACATTGTATTTCCTTATAACGTGGTATTCTTACATATTCTTTCGAGAGAAAACTATCCTGTGCATTCCCTCTTGAGGCTACACACTGAGACATACAGGCAACACCAAAGCTTTTCGAGTTACAACGTGTTGTTTATGAAAAACAAGATAATTTCGCATGATGCAGGATTTCCTTAAAACGTGGTTTTCTGACAAATTTTGAAGAAAGAAAATTCTCCTGTCGGTTCTCTTTTGAGGCTACACGTTTAGACGCACACGCCACACCAAATCCTTTCGAGTTACCACGTGTTGTTTAGGAGATACACGCTAATTTTGTACGATGCGTTATTTCTTCTGGTAAAGTGTTTCCAATATGTACGTATTTGTCTTTACTCTGCAACACTGTATTTCCTTATAGCGTTGTATTCTTACATGTTCTTTCGAGAGAAAACTCTCTTGTGCATTGTCTTTAGAGGCAACATGCTCAGACATACACGCAACACCAAAGCTTTTCGAGTTACAACGTGTTGTTTAGGAAAAACAAGATAATTTTGCACGATGCGGGATTTCCTTAAAACGTGGTTTTTTGACACATTTTGAAGAAAGAAAATTCTCCTGTGGTTTCTCTTTTGAGGCTACACGTGTAGACGTACGAGCCACACCAAATATTTTCGAGTTACAACGTGTTGTTTAGGAGATACAAGCAAATATTGTACGATGCATTATTTCTTCCCTAAAGTGTTTCCAATATGTACTTATTTGTCTTTACTCTGCAACACTGTATTTTCTTATAACGTGGTATTCTTACATATTCTTTCTAGGGAAAACTCTCCTGTGCATTCTCTTTTGAGGCTACACGCTTAGACAAACACGCAACGCCAAAGCTTTTCGAGTTACAACGTGTTGTTTAGGAAAAACAAGATAATTTCGCACGATGCGAGATTTCCATAAAACGTGGTTTTCTGACAAATTTTGACGAAAGAAAGTTCTCCTGTGGGTTCTCTTTTAAGGCAACACGTGTAGAGGTACGAGCCACACCAAATCTTTTCGAGTTATAACCTGTTGTTTAGGAGATACAAGCTAATTTTGTATTATGCTTTATTTCCTCTCCTAAAGTGTTTCCAATACGTTCGTAGTTGTCTTTACTCTGCAACACTGTATTTCCTTATAATGTGGTATTCTTACATATTCTTTCGAGAGAAAACTCTCCTGTGCATTCTCTTTTGAGGCTACACGCTTAGACATACACGCAACACCAAAGCTTTTCGTGTTGCAATGTGTTGTTTAGGAAAAACAAGATAATTTTTCACGATGCGATATTTCCTTAAAACGTGGTTTCTGACAAATTTTGATGAAAGTAAATTCTCCTGTGGGTTCTCGTTTGAGGCTACACTTTTAGACGTACACGTCACACCGAATCTTTTCGAGTTACAACGTGTTGTTTAGGAGATACAAGCTAATTTTGTACGATGCATTATTTCTTTTTGTAAAGTGTTTCCAATATATACTTATTTGTCTTTACTCTGCAACACTGTATTTCCTCATAACGTGGTATTCTTACATATTCTTTCGAGAGAAAACTCTCCTGTGCCTTCTCTTTTGAGGCTCCACTCTTACACATACACGCAATACCAATGCTTTTGGAGTTACAACATTTTGTTTAGAAAAAAGAAGATGATTTCGCATGATGCGGCATATCCTTAAAATGTGGTTTTCTGAAAAAAATTGACGAAAGAAAATTCTCCTGTGGGTTCTCTTTTGAGGCTACACGTTGAGATGTACACGCCGCACCAAATATTTTCGAGTTACAACGTTTTGTTTAGGAGATACAAGCTAATTTTGTACGATGCATTACTTCTTCTCATAAAGTGTTTCCAATATGTAGGTATTTGTCTTTACTCTGCAACACTGTATTTCCTTATAACGTGGTACTCTTACATATTCTTTCGAGAGAAAACTATCCTGTGCGTTCCCTTTTGAGGCTACACACTGAGACATACAGGCAACACCAAAGCTTTTCGAGTTACAACGTGTTGTTTACGAAAAACAAGATAATTTCGCACGATGCAGGATTTCCTTAAAACGTGGTTTTCTGACAAATTTTGAAGAAAGAAAATTCTCCTGTCGGTTCTCCTTTGAGGCTACACGTTTAGACGTACATGCCACACCAAATCCTTTCGAGTTACCACGTGTTGTTTAGGAGATACACGCTAATTTTGTACGATGCGTTATTTCTTCTCGTAAAGTGTTTCCAATATGTACGTATTTGTCTTTACTATGCAACACTGTATTTCCTTATAACGTTGTATTCTTACATGTTCTTTCGAGAGAAAACTCTCTTGTGCATTGTCTTTAGAGGAAACATGCTCAGACATACACGCAACAACAAAGCTTTTCGAGTTACAATGTGTTGTTTAGGAAAAACAAGATAATTTTGCACGATGCGGGATTTCCTTAAAACGTGGTTTTTTGACAAATTTTGACGAAAGAAAATTCTCCTGTGGTTTCTCTTTTGAGGCTACACGTGTAGACGTACGAGCCACACCAAATATTTTCGAGTTACAACGTGTTGTTTAGGAGATACAAGCAAATATTGTACGATGCGTTATTTCTTCCCTAAAGTGTTTCCAATATGTACTTATTTGTCTTTACTCTGCAATATTGTATTTTCTTATAACATGGTATTCTTACATATTCTTTCTAGGGAAAACTCTCCTGTGCATTCTCTTTTGAGGCTACACACTTAGAAAAACAAGCAACGCCAAAGCTTTTCGAGTTACAACGTGTTGTTTAGGAAAAACAAGATAATTTCGCGCGATGCGAGATTTCCATAAAACGTGGTTTTCTGACAAATTTTGATGAAAGAAAGTTCTCCTGTCGGTTCTCTTTTGAGGTAACACGTGTAGAGGTACGAGCCACACCAAATCTTTTCGAATTATAACCTGTTGTTTAGGAGATACAAGCTAATTTTGTATTATGCTTTATTTCTTCTCTTAAAGTGTTTCCAATACGTACGTAGTTGTCTTTACTCTGCAACACTGTTTTTCCTTATAATGTGGTATTCTTACATATTCTTTCGAGAGAAAACTCTCCTGTGCATTCTCTTTTGAGGCTACACGCTTAGACATACACGCAACACCAAAGCTTTTCGTGTTGCAATGTGTTGTTTAGGAAAAACAAGATAATTTTTCACGATGCGAGATTTCCTTAAAACGTGGTTTCTGACAAATTTTGATGAAAGAAAATTCTCCTGTGGGTTCTCCTTTGAGGCTACACTTTTAGACGTACACGTCACACCGAATCTTTTCGAATTACAACGTGTTGTTTATGAGATACAAGCTAATTTTGTACGATGCATTATTTCTTTTTGTAAAGTGTTTCCAATATATACTTATTTGTCTTTACTCTGCAGCACTGTATTTCCTCATAACGTGGTATTCTTACATATTCTTTCGAGAGAAAACTCTCCTGTGCCTTCTCTTTTGAGGCTCCACGCTTACACATACACGCAATACCAAAGATTTTGGAGTTACAACATTTTGTTTAGAAAAAAGAAGATGATTTCGCATGATGCGGCATATCCTTAAAATGTGGTTTTTTGAAAAAAATTGAGGAAAGAAAATTCTCCTGTGGGTTCTCTTTTGAGGCTACACGTTAAGACGTACACGCCGCACCAAATATTTTCGAGTTACAACGTTTTGTTTAGGAGATACAAGCTAATTTTGTACGATGCATTACTTCTTCTCATAAAGTGTTTCCAATATGTATGTATTTGTCTTTACTCTGCAACACTGTATTTCCTTATAACGTGGTACTCTTACATATTCTTTCGAGAGAAAACTATCCTGTGAGTTCCCTTTTGAGGCTACACACTGAGACATACAGACAACACCAAAGCTTTTCGAGTTACAACGTGTTGTTTACGAAAAACAAGATAATTTCGCACGATGCAGGATTTCCTTAAAACGTGGTTTTCTGACAAATTTTGAAGAAAGAAAATTCTCCTGTCGGTTCTCGTTTGAGGCTACACGTTTAGACGTACATGCCACACCAAATCCTTTCGAGTTACCACGTGTTGTTTAGGAGATACACGCTAATTTTGTACGATGCGTTATTTCTTCTCGTAAAGTGTTTCCAATATGTACGTATTTGTCTTTACTATGCAACACTGTATTTCCTTATAACGTTGTATTCTTACATGTTCTTTCGAGAGAAAACTCTCTTGTGCATTGTCTTTAGAGGAAACATGCTCAGACATACACGCAACAACAAAGCTTTTCGAGTTACAATGTGTTGTTTAGGAAAAACAAGATAATTTTGCACGATGCGGGATTTCCTTAAAACGTGGTTTTTTGACAAATTTTGACGAAAGAAAATTCTCCTGTGGTTTCTGTTTTGAGGCTACACGTGTAGACGTACCAGCACACCAAATATTTTCGAGTTACAACGAGTTGTTTAGGAGATACAAGCAAATATTGTACGATGCGTTATTTCTTCCCTAAAGTGTTTCCAATATGTACTTATTTGTCTTTACTCTGCAATACTGTATTTTCTTATAACGTGGTATTCTTACATATTCTTTCTAGGGAAAACTCTCCTGTGCATTCTCTTTTGAGGCTACACGCTTAGACAAACAAGCAACGCCAAAGCTTTTCGAGTTACAACGTGTTGTTTAGGAAAAACAAAATAATTTCGCACGATGCGAGATTTCCATAAAACGTGGTTTTCTGACAAATTTTGACGAAAGAAAGTTCTCCTGTTGGTTCTCTTTTGAGGCTACGCGTGTAGAGGTATGAGCCACACCAAATCTTTTCGAGTTATAACCTGTTGTTTAGGAGATACAAGCTAATTTTGTATTATGCTTTTTTTCTTCTCTTAAAGTGTTTCCAATACGTACGTATTTGTCTTTACTCTGCAACACTGTATTTCCTTATAACGTGGTATTCTTACATATTCTTTCGAGAGCAAACTCTCCTGTGCATTCTCTTTTGAGGCTACACGCTTAGACATACACGCAACACCAAAGCTTTTCGAGTTAGAACTTGTTGTTTAGGAAAAACAAGATAATTTCGCACGATGCGAAATTTCCTTAAAACGTGGTTTCTGACAAATTTTGATGAAAGAATATTCTCCTGTCGGTTCTCGTTTGAGGCTACACTTTTAGACGTACATGTCACACCAAATCTTTTCGAGTTACAACGTGTTGTTTAGGAGATACAAGCTATTTTTTTACGATGCGTTATTTCTTCTCATAAAGTGTTTCCAATAAGTACTTATTTGTCTTTACTCTGCAACACTGTATTTCCTTATAACGTGGTATTCTTACATATTCTTTCGAGAGAAAACTATCCTGTATGTACCCTTTTGAAGCTACACACTTAGACATACAGGCAACACCAACGCTTTTCCAGTTACATCTTGTTTTTGAAAAACAAGATTATTTCGCACGATGAGTGATTTTCTTAAAATGTGGTTTTCTGACAAATTTTGAAAAAAGAAAATTCTCCTGTGGTTTCTCTTTTGATGCTACACGTTTAGACGTACACGCCACACCAAATCCTTTCTAGTTAGCACGTGTTGTTTAGGAGATACAAGCTAATTTTGTATGATGCGTTATTTCTTCTCATAAAGTGTTTCCAATACGTACTTATTTGTCTTTACTCTACATCACTGTATTTCCATATAACATGGTATTCTTACATATTCTTTCGAGGGAAAACTCTCCTGTGCGTTCTCTTTTGAGGCTACATGCTTAGACATACACGCAACTCCAAAGCTTTTCGAGTTACAACGTGTTGTTTAGGAAAAACCAGATAATTTCGCACGATGCGAGATTTCCATAAAACGTGGTCTTCTGACAAATTTTGACGAAAGAAAGTTCTCCTGTTGGTTCTCTTTTGAGGCTACACATGTAGAGGTACGAGCCACACCAAATCTTTTCGAGTTACAACGTGTTGTTCAGGAGATACAAGCTAATTTTTTACGTTGCTTTATTTCTTCTCTTAAAGTGTTTCCAATACGTCCTATTTGTCTTTACTCTGCAACACTGTATTTCCTTATAACATGGTATTCTTACATATTCTTTCGAGGGAAAACTCTCCTGTGCGTTCTCTTTTGAGGCTACATGCTTAGACATACACGCAACTCCAAAGCTTTTCGAGTTACAACGTGTTGTTTAGGAAAAACCAGATAATTTCGCACGATGCGAGATTTCCATAAAACGTGGTCTTCTGACAAATTTTGACGAAAGAAAGTTCTCCTGTTGGTTCTCTTTTGAGGCTACACATGTAGAGGTACGAGCCACACCAAATCTTTTCGAGTTACAACGTGTTGTTCAGGAGATACAAGCTAATTTTTTACGTTGCTTTATTTCTTCTCTTAAAGTGTTTCCAATACGTCCTATTTGTCTTTACTCTGCAACACTGTATTTCCTTATAACGTGGTATTCTTACATATTCTTTTGAGAGAAAACTCTCCTGTGCGTTCTCTTTTGAGGCTACACGCTTAGACATACACGCAACACCAAAGCTTTTCGAGTTACAACGTGTTGTTTAGGAAAAACAAGATAATTTCGCACGATGCAAGATTTCCTTAAAACGTGGTTTCTGACAAATTTTGATGAAAGTAAATTCTCCTGTGGGTTCTCGTTTGAGGCTACACTTTTAGACGTACACGTCACACCGAATCTTTTCGAGTTACAACGTGTTGTTTAGGAGATACAAGCTAATTTTGTACGATGCATTATTTCTTTTTGTAAAGTGTTTCCAATATATACTTATTTGTCTTTACTCTGCAACACTGTATTTCCTCATAACGTGGTATTCTTACATATTCTTTCGAGAGAAAACTCTCCTGTGCCTTCTCTTTTGAGGCTCCACTCTTACACATACACGCAATACCAATGCTTTTGGAGTTACAACATTTTGTTTAGAAAAAAGAAGATGATTTCGCATGATGCGGCATATCCTTAAAATGTGGTTTTCTGAAAAAAATTGACGAAAGAAAATTCTCCTGTGGGTTCTCTTTTGAGGCTACACGTTGAGATGTACACGCCGCACCAAATATTTTCGAGTTACAACGTTTTGTTTAGGAGATACAAGCTAATTTTGTACGATGCATTACTTCTTCTCATAAAGTGTTTCCAATATGTAGGTATTTGTCTTTACTCTGCAACACTGTATTTCCTTATAACGTGGTACTCTTACATATTCTTTCGAGAGAAAACTATCCTGTGCGTTCCCTTTTGAGGCTACACACTGAGACATACAGGCAACACCAAAGCTTTTCGAGTTACAACGTGTTGTTTACGAAAAACAAGATAATTTCGCACGATGCAGGATTTCCTTAAAACGTGGTTTTCTGACAAATTTTGAAGAAAGAAAATTCTCCTGTCGGTTCTCCTTTGAGGCTACACGTTTAGACGTACATGCCACACCAAATCCTTTCGAGTTACCACGTGTTGTTTAGGAGATACACGCTAATTTTGTACGATGCGTTATTTCTTCTCGTAAAGTGTTTCCAATATGTACGTATTTGTCTTTACTATGCAACACTGTATTTCCTTATAACGTTGTATTCTTACATGTTCTTTCGAGAGAAAACTCTCTTGTGCATTGTCTTTAGAGGAAACATGCTCAGACATACACGCAACAACAAAGCTTTTCGAGTTACAATGTGTTGTTTAGGAAAAACAAGATAATTTTGCACGATGCGGGATTTCCTTAAAACGTGGTTTTTTGACAAATTTTGACGAAAGAAAATTCTCCTGTGGTTTCTCTTTTGAGGCTACACGTGTAGACGTACGAGCCACACCAAATATTTTCGAGTTACAACGTGTTGTTTAGGAGATACAAGCAAATATTGTACGATGCGTTATTTCTTCCCTAAAGTGTTTCCAATATGTACTTATTTGTCTTTACTCTGCAATATTGTATTTTCTTATAACATGGTATTCTTACATATTCTTTCTAGGGAAAACTCTCCTGTGCATTCTCTTTTGAGGCTACACACTTAGAAAAACAAGCAACGCCAAAGCTTTTCGAGTTACAACGTGTTGTTTAGGAAAAACAAGATAATTTCGCGCGATGCGAGATTTCCATAAAACGTGGTTTTCTGACAAATTTTGATGAAAGAAAGTTCTCCTGTCGGTTCTCTTTTGAGGTAACACGTGTAGAGGTACGAGCCACACCAAATCTTTTCGAATTATAACCTGTTGTTTAGGAGATACAAGCTAATTTTGTATTATGCTTTATTTCTTCTCTTAAAGTGTTTCCAATACGTACGTAGTTGTCTTTACTCTGCAACACTGTTTTTCCTTATAATGTGGTATTCTTACATATTCTTTCGAGAGAAAACTCTCCTGTGCATTCTCTTTTGAGGCTACACGCTTAGACATACACGCAACACCAAAGCTTTTCGTGTTGCAATGTGTTGTTTAGGAAAAACAAGATAATTTTTCACGATGCGAGATTTCCTTAAAACGTGGTTTCTGACAAATTTTGATGAAAGAAAATTCTCCTGTGGGTTCTCCTTTGAGGCTACACTTTTAGACGTACACGTCACACCGAATCTTTTCGAATTACAACGTGTTGTTTATGAGATACAAGCTAATTTTGTACGATGCATTATTTCTTTTTGTAAAGTGTTTCCAATATATACTTATTTGTCTTTACTCTGCAGCACTGTATTTCCTCATAACGTGGTATTCTTACATATTCTTTCGAGAGAAAACTCTCCTGTGCCTTCTCTTTTGAGGCTCCACGCTTACACATACACGCAATACCAAAGATTTTGGAGTTACAACATTTTGTTTAGAAAAAAGAAGATGATTTCGCATGATGCGGCATATCCTTAAAATGTGGTTTTTTGAAAAAAATTGAGGAAAGAAAATTCTCCTGTGGGTTCTCTTTTGAGGCTACACGTTAAGACGTACACGCCGCACCAAATATTTTCGAGTTACAACGTTTTGTTTAGGAGATACAAGCTAATTTTGTACGATGCATTACTTCTTCTCATAAAGTGTTTCCAATATGTATGTATTTGTCTTTACTCTGCAACACTGTATTTCCTTATAACGTGGTACTCTTACATATTCTTTCGAGAGAAAACTATCCTGTGAGTTCCCTTTTGAGGCTACACACTGAGACATACAGACAACACCAAAGCTTTTCGAGTTACAACGTGTTGTTTACGAAAAACAAGATAATTTCGCACGATGCAGGATTTCCTTAAAACGTGGTTTTCTGACAAATTTTGAAGAAAGAAAATTCTCCTGTCGGTTCTCCTTTGAGGCTACACGTTTAGACGTACATGCCACACCAAATCCTTTCGAGTTACCACGTGTTGTTTAGGAGATACACGCTAATTTTGTACGATGCGTTATTTCTTCTCGTAAAGTGTTTCCAATATGTACGTATTTGTCTTTACTCTGCAACACTGTATTTCCTTATAACGTTGTATTCTTACATGTTCTTTCGAGAGAAAACTCTCTTGTGCATTGTCTTTAGAGGAAACATGCTCAGACATACACGCAACAACAAAGCTTTTCGAGTTACAATGTGTTGTTTAGGAAAAACAAGATAATTTTGCACGATGCGGGATTTCCTTAAAACGTGGTTTTTTGACAAATTTTGACGAAAGAAAATTCTCCTGTGGTTTCTGTTTTGAGGCTACACGTGTAGACGTACCAGCCACACCAAATATTTTCGAGTTACAACGTGTTGTTTAGGAGATACAAGCAAATATTGTACGATGCGTTATTTCTTCCCTAAAGTGTTTCCAATATGTACTTATTTGTCTTTACTCTGCAATACTGTATTTTCTTATAACGTGGTATTCTTACATATTCTTTCTAGGGAAAACTCTCCTGTGCATTCTCTTTTGAGGCTACACGCTTAGACAAACAAGCAACGCCAAAGCTTTTCGAGTTACAACGTGTTGTTTAGGAAAAACAAAATAATTTCGCACGATGCGAGATTTCCATAAAACGTGGTTTTCTGACAAATTTTGACGAAAGAAAGTTCTCCTGTTGGTTCTCTTTTGAGGCTACGCGTGTAGAGGTATGAGCCACACCAAATCTTTTCGAGTTATAACCTGTTGTTTAGGAGATACAAGCTAATTTTGTATTATGCTTTTTTTCTTCTCTTAAAGTGTTTCCAATACGTACGTATTTGTCTTTACTCTGCAACACTGTATTTCCTTATAACGTGGTATTCTTACATATTCTTTCGAGAGCAAACTCTCCTGTGCATTCTCTTTTGAGGCTACACGCTTAGACATACACGCAACACCAAAGCTTTTCGAGTTAGAACTTGTTGTTTAGGAAAAACAAGATAATTTCGCACGATGCGAAATTTCCTTAAAACGTGGTTTCTGACAAATTTTGATGAAAGAATATTCTCCTGTCGGTTCTCGTTTGAGGCTACACTTTTAGACGTACATGTCACACCAAATCTTTTCGAGTTACAACGTGTTGTTTAGGAGATACAAGCTATTTTTTTACGATGCGTTATTTCTTCTCATAAAGTGTTTCCAATAAGTACTTATTTGTCTTTACTCTGCAACACTGTATTTCCTTATAACGTGGTATTCTTACATATTCTTTCGAGAGAAAACTATCCTGTATGTACCCTTTTGAAGCTACACACTTAGACATACAGGCAACACCAACGCTTTTCCAGTTACATCTTGTTTTTGAAAAACAAGATTATTTCGCACGATGAGTGATTTTCTTAAAATGTGGTTTTCTGACAAATTTTGAAAAAAGAAAATTCTCCTGTGGTTTCTCTTTTGATGCTACACGTTTAGACGTACACGCCACACCAAATCCTTTCTAGTTAGCACGTGTTGTTTAGGAGATACAAGCTAATTTTGTATGATGCGTTATTTCTTCTCATAAAGTGTTTCCAATACGTACTTATTTGTCTTTACTCTACATCACTGTATTTCCATATAACATGGTATTCTTACATATTCTTTCGAGGGAAAACTCTCCTGTGCGTTCTCTTTTGAGGCTACATGCTTAGACATACACGCAACTCCAAAGCTTTTCGAGTTACAACGTGTTGTTTAGGAAAAACCAGATAATTTCGCACGATGCGAGATTTCCATAAAACGTGGTCTTCTGACAAATTTTGACGAAAGAAAGTTCTCCTGTTGGTTCTCTTTTGAGGCTACACATGTAGAGGTACGAGCCACACCAAATCTTTTCGAGTTACAACGTGTTGTTCAGGAGATACAAGCTAATTTTTTACGTTGCTTTATTTCTTCTCTTAAAGTGTTTCCAATACGTCCTATTTGTCTTTACTCTGCAACACTGTATTTCCTTATAACATGGTATTCTTACATATTCTTTCGAGGGAAAACTCTCCTGTGCGTTCTCTTTTGAGGCTACATGCTTAGACATACACGCAACTCCAAAGCTTTTCGAGTTACAACGTGTTGTTTAGGAAAAACCAGATAATTTCGCACGATGCGAGATTTCCATAAAACGTGGTCTTCTGACAAATTTTGACGAAAGAAAGTTCTCCTGTTGGTTCTCTTTTGAGGCTACACATGTAGAGGTACGAGCCACACCAAATCTTTTCGAGTTACAACGTGTTGTTCAGGAGATACAAGCTAATTTTTTACGTTGCTTTATTTCTTCTCTTAAAGTGTTTCCAATACGTCCTATTTGTCTTTACTCTGCAACACTGTATTTCCTTATAACGTGGTATTCTTACATATTCTTTTGAGAGAAAACTCTCCTGTGCGTTCTCTTTTGAGGCTACACGCTTAGACATACACGCAACACCAAAGCTTTTCGAGTTACAACGTGTTGTTTAGGAAAAACAAGATAATTTCGCACGATGCAAGATTTCCTTAAAACGTGGTTTCTGACAAATTTTGATGAAAGAAAATTCTCCTGTGGGTTCTCGTTTGAGGCTACACTTTTAGACGTATACGTCACACCAAATCTTTTCGAGTTACAACGTGTTGTTTAGGAGATACAAGGTAATTTTGAACGATGCGTTATTTCTTCTCGTAAAGTGTTTCTAATATGTACTTATTTGTCTTTACTCTGCAAAATTGTATTTCCTTATAACATGGTATTCTTACATATTCTTTTGAGAGAAAACTCTCCTGTGCCTTCTCTTTTCAGGCTACACACTTACACATACACGCAACACCAATGCTTTTCGAGTTACAACATGTTGTTTAGGAAAAGGAAGATGATTTCGCACGATGCGGGATTTCCTTAAAACGTGGTGTTCTGAAAAATTTTGAAAAAAGAAAATTCTCCTGTGTGTTCTCTTTTGGGGCTACACATTTAGACGTACACGCCACACCAAATCCTTTCGAGTTACCTCGTAAAGTTTAGGAGATACAAGCTAATTTTGTACGATGCGTTATTTCTTCTGGTAAAGTGTTTCCAATATGTACTTATTTGTCTTTACTCTGCGAAATTGTATTTCCTTATAACGTGGTATTCTTACATATTCTTTCGAGAGAAAACTCTCCTGTGCCTTCTCTTTTGAGGCTCCACGCTTACACATACACGCAACACCAAAGCTTTTTGAGTTACAACATGTTGTTTAGAAAAAGAAGATGATTTCCCACGATGCGGGATTTCCTTAAAACGTGGTTTTCTGAAAATATTTGAAGAAAGAAAATTCTCCTGTAGGTTCTCTTTTGAGGCTACACGTTTAGACGTGCATGCAACACCAAATCTTTTCGAGTTACAACGTCTTGTTTAGGAGATAAAACCTAATTTTTTACGATGAGTTAATTCTTCTCGTAATGTGTTTCCAATACATACGTATTTGTCTTTACTCTGCAACATTGTATTTCCTTATAACGTGGTATTCTTACATATTCTTTCGAGAGAAAACTATCCTGTGTGTTCTCTTTTGAGGTTACACACTTAGACATTCACGCAACACCATACCTTTTCGAGTAAGAACATGTTATTTAGGAAAAACAATATAATTTCGCACGATGCGAGATTTCCTTAAAACGTGGTTTCTGACAAATTTTGATGAAAGAAAATTCACCTGTGGGTTCTCTTTTGAGGCTATACATTTAGAAGTACACGTCACACCAAATCCTTTTGAGTTACAACGTGTTGTTTAGGAGATACAAGCTAATTTTGTATGATGCGTTATTTCTTCTTGTAAAGAGTTTCCAATATGTACTTATTTGTCTTTATTCTGAAAAATTGTATTTCCTTATAACGTGGTATTCTTACATATTCTTTCGAGAGAAAGCTCTCCTGTGCCTTCTCTTTTGAGGCTCCACGCTTAGACATACACGCAACACTAAAGCTTTTCGAGTTACAACATGTTTTTTAGGAAAAAGAATGTGATTTCGCACGATGCGGGATTTCCTTAAAACGTGGCTTTCTGAAAAATTTTAACGAAAGAAAATTCTCCTGTGTGTTCTCTTTTGAGGCTACACGTTTAGACGTACAAGCCACACCAAATCTTTTCCAGTTACAACGTGTTGTTTAGGAGATACAAGCTAATTTTGTACGATGCGTTATTTCTTCTCGTAATGTGTTTCCAATATGTACGTATTTGTCTTTACTCTGCAACACTGTATTTCCTTATAACGTGGTATTCTTACATATTCTTTCGAGAAAAAACTCTCCTTTACATTCTGTTTTGAGGCTACATGCTTAGACATACACGCAACACCAAAGCTTTTCGAGTTACAACGTGTTGTTTAGGAAAAACAAGATAATTTCGCATGATGCGAGATTTCCTTAAAACGTGGTTGCTGACAAATTTTGATGAAAGAAAATTCTCTTGTGGGTTCCCTTTTGATGCTACACGCTTAGACGTACACGTCACACCAAATCTTTTCGAGTTACAACGTGTTGTTTAGGAGACACAAGCTAATTTTGTACGATGCGTTATTTCTTCTTGTAAAGTGTTTCCAATATGTACTTATTTGTCTTTACTCTGCAAAATTGTATTTCCTTATAACGTGGTATTCTTACATAATCTTTCGAGAGAAAACGCTCCTGTGCCTTCTCTTTTGAGGCTCCACGCTTACACATACACGCAACACCAAAGCTTTTCGAGTTACAACATGTTGTTTAGGAAACAGAAGATGATTTCGCACGATGCGGGATTTCCTTAAAACGTGGCTTTCTGAAAAATTTTGACGAAAGAAAATTCTCCTGTGGGTTCTCTTTTGAGGCTACACGTTTAGACGTACAAGGCACACCAAATCTTTTCGAGTTACAACGTGTTGTTACGGAGATACAAGGTAATTTTGTAAGATGAGTTACTTCTTCTCTTAAAGTGTTTCCAATACGTTCTTATTTGTGTTTACTCTGCAACACTGTATTTCCTTATAACGTGGTATTCTTACATATTCGTTCGAGAGAAAACTATCCTGTGTGTTCCCTTTTTAGTCTACACACTTAGACATACAGGCAACACCACAGCTTTCTGAGTTACAACATGTTGTTTATGAAAAACAAGATAATTTCGCACGATGCGGGATTTCCTTAAAACGTAGTTTTCTGAAAAATTTTGACGAAAGAAAATTCTTCAGTGGGTTCTCTTTTGAGGCTACACGTTTAGACATACACGCCACACCAAATCCTTTCGAGTTACCACGTGTGGTTTAGGAGATACAAGCTAATATTTTAAGATATGTTATTTCTTCTCATTAAGTGTTTCCAACATGTACGTATTTGTCTTTACTCTGCAACACTGTATTTCCTTATAACTTTGTATTCTTACATATTCTTTCGAGAGAAAACTCTCCTGTGCGTTCTCTTTAGAGGCTACACGCTTAGACATACAAGCAACGCCAAAGCTTTTCGAGTTACAATGTGTTGTTTAGGAAAAACAAGATAATTACGCACGATGCGAGATTTCCATAAAACGTGGTTTTCTGAAAAATTTTGAGGGAAGAAAGTTCTCCTGTGGGTTCTCTTTTGAGGCTACACATGTAGAGGTACGAGACACACCAAATCTATTCGAGTTACAACGTGTTGTTTAGGAGATACAAGCTAATTTTGCACGATGCGTTATTTCTTCTCTTAAAGTGTTTCCAATACGTACCTATTTGTCTTTACTCTGCAACACTGTATTTCCTTATAACGTGGTATTCTTACATATACTTTTGAGAGAAAACTCTCCTGTGTGTTCTCTTTTGAGGCTACACGCTTAGACATACACGCAACACCATAGCTTTTCGAGTAACAACGTGTTGTTTAGGAAAAACAAGATAATTTCCCACGATGCGAGATTTCCTTAAAACATGGTTTCTGACAAATTTTGATGAAAAAAAATTCTCCTGTGTGTTCTCTTTTGAGGCTACACATTTAGACGTACACGTCACACCAAATCTTTTCGAGTTACAACTTGTTGTTTAGGAGATACAAGCTAATTTTGTATGATCCGTTATTTCTTCTAGTAAAGTGTTTCCAATATGTACTTATTTGTCTTTACTCTGCAAAATTGTATTTCCTTATAACGTGGTATTCTTTCATATTTCTTCGAGAGAAAACTCTCCTGCGCCTTCTCTTTTGAGGCTCCACGCTTACACATACAAGCAACACCAAAGTTTTTTGAGTTACAACATGTTGTTTAGGAAAAACAAGATGATTTCGCACGATGCAGGATTTCCTTAAAACGTGGTTTTTTGAAAAATTTTGACGAAAGAAAATTCTTCTGTGGGTTCTCTTTTGAGGCTACACGTTTAGACGTACACGCCACACCAAATCTTTTCGAGTTACAACGTGTTGTTTAGGAGATACAAGCTAATTTTGCAAGATGTGTTAATTCTTCTCTTAAAGTGTTTCCAATATGTAAGTATTTGTCTTTACTCTGCAACACTGTATTTCCTTATAACGTGGTATTCTTACATATTCTTTCTAGAGAAAACTATCCTGTGCATTCCCTTTTGAGGCTACACACTTAGACATACAGGCAACACCAAAGGTTTTCGAGTTACAACGTGTTGTTTATGAAAACCAAGATAATTTCGCACTATACAGTATTTCCTTAAAACGTGATTTTCTGACAAATTTTGACGAAAGAAAATTCTCCTGTGGGTTCTCTGTTGAGGCTACATGTTTCGACGTACACTCCACACCAAATCTTGTCGAGTTACAATGTGTTGTTTAGGAGATACAAGCTAATATTGTATGATGCGTTATTTCTTCTCCTAAAGTGTTTCCAATACGTACGTATTTGTCTTTACACTGCAACACTGTATTTCCTTATAACGTTGTATTCTTACATGTTCTTTCGAGACAAAACTGTCCTGTGCGTTCTCTTTTGAGGCCACACGTTTAGACAAACACGCAACACCAAAGCTTTTCGAATTACAACGTGTTGTTTAGGAAAAACAAGATAACTTTGCACGATACGGGATTTCCTTAAAACGTGGTTTTCTGACAAATTTTGACGAAAGAAAGTTCTCCTGTTTGTGTTCGTTTGAGTCTACACATGTAGACGTACGAGCCACACCAATTCTTTTCGAATTACAACGTGTTGTTTAGGAGATACAAGCAAATTTTGTTCGATGCATTATTTCTTCTCATAAAGTGTTTCCAATAAGTACATATTTGTCTTTACTCTGCAACACTTTATTTCCTTATAACGTGGTATTCTTACATATTCTTTCGTGGGAAAACTCTCCTGTGCGTTCTCCTTTGGGGCTACACGCTTAGACATACATGCAACGCCAAAGCTTTTCGAGTTACAACGTGTTGTTTAGGAAAAACAAGATAATTTCGCACGATGCGATATTTCCATAAAACGTGGTTTTCTGATATATTTTGACGAAAGAAAGTTCTGCCCTGTGTTCTATTTGAGGCTACACGTGTAGAGGTATGAGCCACACCAAATCTTTTTGAGTTACAACGTGTTGTTTAGGAGATACAAGCTAATTTTGTACGATGCGTTATTTCTTCTCGTAAAGTGTTTCCAATATGTACTTACTGTCTTTACTCTGCAAAATTGTATTTCCTTATAACGTGGTATTCTTACATATTCTTTCAAGAGAAAACTCTCCTGTGCCTTCTCTTTTGAGGCTCCATGCTTACACATACACGCAATACCAAAGCTTTTGGAGTTACAACATGTTGTTTAGAAAAAAGAAGATGATTTCGCATGATGCGGGATATCCTTAAAATGTGGTTTTCTGAAAAAATTTGACGAAAGAAAATTCTCCTGTGGGTTCTCTTTTGAGGCTACACGTTAAGACGTACACGCCGAACCAAATATTTTCGAGTTACAACGTTTTGTTTAGGAGATACAAGCTAATTTTGTACGATGCATTACTTCTTCTCATAAAGTGTTTCCAATATGTATGTATTTGTCTTTACTCTGCAACACTGTATTTCCTTATAACGTGGTACTCTTACATATTCTTTCGAGAGAAAACTATCCTGTGCGTTCCCTTTTGAGGCTACACACTGAGACATACAGGCAACATCAAAGCTTTTCGAGTTACAATGTGTTGTTTACGAAAAACAAGATAATTTCGCACGATGCAGGATATCCTTAAAACGTGGTTTTCTGACAAATTTTGAAGAAAGAAAATTCTCCTGTCGGTTCTCCTTTGAGGCTACACGTTTAGACGTACATGCCACACCAAATCCTTTCGAGTTACCACGTGTTGTTTAGGAGATACACGCTAATTTTGTACGATGCGTTATTTCTTCTCGTAAAGTGTTTCCAATATGTACGTATTTGTCTTTTCTCTGCAACACTGTATTTCCTTATAACGTTGTATTCTTACAGGTTCTTTCGAGAGAAAACTCTCTTGTGCATTGTCTTTAGAGGAAACATGCTCAGACATACACGCAACAACAAAGCTTTTCGAGTTACAACGTGTTGTTTAGGAAAAACAAGATAATTTTGCACGATGCGGGATATCCTTAAAACGTGGTTTTCTGAAAAATTTTGACGAAAGAAAATTCTCCTGTGGTTTCTGTTTTGAGGCTACACATGTAGACGTACATGCCATACCAAATCTTTTCGAGTTACAACGTGTTGTTTAGGAGATACAAGCTAATTTTTTAAGATGCCTTATTTTTTCTCGTAAAGTGTTTCCAATAAGTATGTATTTGTCTTTACTCTGCAACATTGTATTTCCTTATAACGTGGTATTCTTACATATTCTTTCGAGAGAAAACTTCCTGTGCGTTCTCTTTTGAGGTTACACGCTTAGACATACAGGCAACACCAAACCTTTTCGAGTTACAACGTGTTCTTTAGGAAAAACAAGATAATTTCGCACGATACGAGATTTCCTCAAAACGTGGTTTCTGACAAATTTTGATGAAAGAGAATTCTCCTGTGGGTTCTCTGTTGAGGTTACACGTTTAGACGTACACGTCACACCAAATCCTTTCGAGTTACAACGTGTTGTTTAGGAGATACAAGCTAATATTTTACGATGCGTTATTTCTTCTCGTAAAGTGTTTCCAATATGTACTTATTTGTCTTTACTCTGCAAAATTGTAATTCCTTAACGTGGTATTCTTACATAATCTTTCAAGAGAAAACTCTCCTGTGCCTTCTCTTCTGAGGCTACACACTTAGACATACACGCAACACCAAAGCTTTTCGAGTTACAACATGTTGTTTAGGAAAACAAGATGATTTCGCATGATGCGGGATTTCCTTATAACGTGGTTTTCTGAAAAATTTTGAAGAAATAAAATTCTCCTGTGGGTTCTCTTTTGAGGCTACACGTTTAGACGTACACGCCACACCAAATCTTTTCGAGTTACAACGTGTTGTTTCGGAGATACAAGCTAATTTTTTAGGATGCGTTACTTCTTCTTGTAAAGTGTGTCCAATACGTACATATTTGTCTTCACTCTGCCACACTGTATTTCCTTATAACGTGGTATTCTTACATATTCTTTTGAGAGAAAACTATCCCGTGCTTTCCCGTTTTAGGCTACACACTTAGACATACAGGCAACACCAAAGCTTTTCGAATTACAACGTGTTGTTTATGAAAAACAAGATAATTTCTCACGATGCGGGATTTCCTTAAAACGTGGTTTTCTGAAACATTTTGACGAAAGAAAATTCTTCAGTGTGTTTTCTTTTGAGGCTACACATTTAGACGTACCCGCCACACCAAATCCTTTCGAGTTACCACGTGTTGTTTAGGAGATACAAGCTAATTTTGTACGATGCATTATTTCTTCTCATAAAGTGTTTCCAATACGTACGTATTTGTCTTTACTCTGCAACACTGTATTTCCTTATAAAGTTTTATTCTTACATATTCTTTCGAGAGAAAACTCTCCTGTGCGTTCTCTTTAGAGGCTACACGCTTAGACATACACGCAACGCCAAAGCATTTCGAGTTACAATGTGTTGTTTAGGAAAAACAAGATAATTACGCACGATGCGAGATTTCCATAAAACGTGGTTTTCTGAAAAATTTTGAGGGAAGAAAGTTATCCTGTGGGTTCTCTTTTGAGGCTACACGTGTAGAGGTACAAGCCACACCAAATCTTTTCGAGTTACAACGTGTTGTTTAGGAGATACAAACTAATTTTTTATGATGCGTTACTTCTTCTCTTAAAGTGTTTCCAATAGTATTTGTCTTTACTCTGCAACCCTGTATTTCCTTATAACGTGGTATTCTTACATATTCTTTCGAGAGAAAAGTCTCCTGTGCCTTCTCTTTTGAGGCTACACGCTTAGACATACACGCAACACCAAAGCTTTTCGAGTTACAACGTGTTGTTTAGGAAAAACAAGATAATTTCGCACGATGCAAGATTTCCTTAAAACGTGGTTTCTGACAAATTTTGATGAAAGAAAATTCTCCTGTGGGTTCTCGTTTGAGGCTACACTTTTAGACGTATACGTCACACCAAATCTTTTCGAGTTTCAACGTGTTGTTTAGGAGATACAAGGTAATTTTGAACGATGCGTTATTTCTTCTCGTAAAGTGTTTCCAATATGTACTTATTTGTCTTTACTCTGCAAAATTGTATTTCCTTATAACATGGTATTCTTACATATTCTTTTGAGAGAAAACTCTCCTGTGCCTTCTCTTTTCAGGCTACACACTTACACATACACGCAACACCAATGCTTTTCGAGTTACAACATGTTGTTTAGGAAAAGGAAGATGATTTCGCACGATGCGGGATTTCCTTAAAACGTGGTGTTCTGAAAAATTTTGAAAAAAGAAAATTCTCCTGTGTGTTCTCTTTTGGGGCTACACATTTAGACGTACACGCCACACCAAATCCTTTCGAGTTACCTCGTAAAGTTTAGGAGATACAAGCTAATTTTGTACGATGCGTTATTTCTTCTGGTAAAGTGTTTCCAATATGTACTTATTTGTCTTTACTCTGCAAAATTGTATTTCCTTATAACGTGGTATTCTTACATATTCTTTCGAGAGAAAACTCTCCTGTGCCTTCTCTTTTGAGGCTCCACGCTTACACATACACGCAACACCAAAGCTTTTTGAGTTACAACATGTTGTTTAGAAAAAGAAGATGATTTCCCACGATGCGGGATTTCCTTAAAACGTGGTTTTCTGAAAAAACTTGAAGAAAGAAAATTCTCCTGTAGGTTCTCTTTTGAGGCTACACGTTTAGACGTGCATGCAACACTTAATCTTTTCGAGTTACAACGTCTTGTTTAGGAGATAAAACCTAATTTTTTACGATGCGTTAATTCTTCTCGTAATGTGTTTCCAATACATACGTATTTGTCTTTACTCTGCAACATTGTATTTCCTTATAACGTGGTATTCTTACATATTCTTTCGAGAGAAAACTATCCTGTGCGTTCTCTTTTGAGGTTACACACTTAGACATTCACGCAACACCATACCTTTTCGAGTAAGAACATGTTATTTAGGAAAAACAATATAATTTCGCACGATGCGAGATTTCCTTAAAACGTGGTTTCTGACAAATTTTGATGAAAGAAAATTCACCTGTGGGTTCTCTTTTGAGGCTATACATTTAGACGTACACGTCACACCAAATCCTTTTGAGTTACAACGTGTTGTTTAGGAGATACAAGCTAATTTTGTATGATGCGTTATTTCTTCTTGTAAAGAGTTTCCAATATGTACTTATTTGTCTTTATTCTGAAAAATTGTATTTCCTTATAACGTGGTATTCTTACATATTCTTTCGAGAGAAAACTCTCCTGTGCCTTCTCTTTTGAGGCTCCACGCTTAGACATACACGCAACACTAAAGCTTTTCGAGTTACAACATGTTTTTTAGGAAAAAGAAGGTGATTTCGCACGATGCGGGATTTCCTTAAAACGTGGCTTTCTGAAAAATTTTAACGAAAGAAAATTCTCCTGTGTGTTCTCTTTTGAGGCTACACGTTTAGACGTACAAGCCACACCAAATCTTTTCCAGTTACAACGTGTTGTTTAGGAGATACAAGCTAATTTTGTACGATGCGTTATTTCTTCTCGTAATGTGTTTCCAATATGTACGTATTTGTCTTTACTCTGCAACACTGTATTTCCTTATAACGTGGTATTCTTACATATTCTTTCGAGGAAAAACTCTCCTTTACATTCTGTTTTGAGGCTACATGCTTAGACATACACGCAACACCAAAGCTTTTCGAGTTACAACGTGTTGTTTAGGAAAAACAAGATAATTTCGCATGATGCGAGATTTCCTTAAAACGTGGTTGCTGACAAATTTTGATGAAAGAAAATTCTCTTGTGGGTTCCCTTTTGATGCTACACGCTTAGACGTACACGTCACACCAAATCTTTTCGAGTTACAACGTGTTGTTTAGGAGACACAAGCTAATTTTGTACGATGCGTTATTTCTTCTTGTAAAGTGTTTCCAATATGTACTTATTTGTCTTTACTCTGCAAAATTGTATTTCCTTATAACGTGGTATTCTTACATAATCTTTCGAGAGAAAACGCTCCTGTGCCTTCTCTTTTGAGGCTCCACGCTTACACATACACGCAACACCAAAGCTTTTCGAGTTACAACATGTTGTTTAGGAAACAGAAGATGATTTCGCACGATGCGGGATTTCCTTAAAACGTGGCTTTCTGAAAAATTTTGACGAAAGAAAATTCTCCTGTGGGTTCTCTTTTGAGGCTACACGTTTAGACGTACACGTCACACCAAATCTTTTCGAGTTACAACGTGTTGTTACGGAGATACAAGGTAATTTTGTAAGATGAGTTACTTCTTCTCTTAAAGTGTTTCCAATACGTTCTTATTTGTCTTTACTCTGCAACACTGTATTTCCTTATAACGTGGTATTCTTACATATTCGTTCGAGAGAAAACTATCCTGTGTGTTCCCTTTTTAGTCTACACACTTAGACATACAGGCAACACCACAGCTTTCTGAGTTACAACATATTGTTTATGAAAAACACGATAATTTCGCACGATGCGGGATTTCCTTAAAACGTAGTTTTCTGAAAAATTTTGACGAAAGAAAATTCTTCAGTGGGTTCTCTTTTGAGGCTACACGTTTAGACGTACACGCCACACCAAATCCTTTCGAGTTACCACGTGTGGTTTAGGAGATACAAGCTAATATTTTAAGATACGTTATTTCTTCTCATTAAGTGTTTCCAACATGTAGGTATTTGTCTTTACTCTGCAACACTGTATTTCCTTATAACTTTGTATTCTTACATATTCTTTCGAGAGAAAACTCTCCTGTGCGTTCTCTTTAGAGGCTACACGCTTAGACATACAAGCAACGCCAAAGCTTTTCGAGTTACAATGTGTTGTTTAGGAAAAACAAGATAATTACGCACGATGCGAGATTTCCATAAAACGTGGTTTTCTGAAAAATTTTGAGGGAAGAAAGTTCTCCTGTGGGTTCTCTTTTGAGGCTACACATGTAGAGGTACGAGACACACCAAATCTATTCGAGTTACAACGTGTTGTTTAGGAGATACAAGCTAATTTTGCACGATGCGTTATTTCTTCTCTTAAAGTGTTTCCAGTAGTATTTGTCTTTACTCTGCAACAATGTATTTCCTTATAACATGGTATTCTTACATATTCTTTCGAGAGAAAACTTGCCTGTGCGTTCTCTTTTGAGGCTACACTCTTAGACAAATACGCAACGCCAAAGCTTTTCGAGTTACAAAGTGTTGTTTAGGAAAACAAGATAATTTCGCACGATGCAGGATTTCCATAAAACGTGGTTTTCTGAAAAATTTTGACGAAAGAAATGTCTCCTGTCTGTTCTCTTTTGAGGCTACACGTGTAGAAGTACGAGCCACACCAAATCTTTTCGAGTTACCATGTGTTGTTTAGGAGATACAAGCTAATTTTGTACGATGTGTTATTTCTTCTCTTAAAGTTTTTCCAATACTTACGTAGTTGTCTTTACTCTGCAACACTGTATTCCCTTATAACGTGGTATTCTTACATATTCTTTCGAGAGAAAACTCTCCTGTGCGTTCTCTTTTGAGGCTACACGCTTAGACATACACGAAACGCCAAAGCATTTCGAGTTACAATGTGTTGTTTAGGAAAAACAAGATAATTCCGCAGTATGCGAGATTTCCATAAAACGTGGTTGTCTGAAAAATTTTGACCAAAGAAAGTTCTCCTGTGGGTTCTCTTTTGAGGCTACACGTGTAGAGGTACAAGCCACACCAAATCTACTCGAGTTACAACGTGTTGTTTAGGAGATACAAGCTAATTTTTTATGATGCTTTATTTCTTCTCTTAAAGTGTTTCCAGTAGTATTTGTCTTTACTCTGCAACACTGTATTTCCTTATAACATGGTATTCTTACATATTCTTTCGAGAGAAAACTCGCCTGTGCGTTCTCTTTTGAGGCTACACACTTAGACAAATATGCAACGCCAAAGCTTTTCGAGTTACAACGTGTTGTTTAAAAAAAACAAGATAATTTCGCACGATGCGAGATTTCCATAAAACGTGGTTTTCTGAAAAATTTTGATGAAAGAAAATTCTCCTGTGGGTTCTCGTTTGAGGCTACACTTTTAGACGTGCACGTCACACCAAATATTTTCGAGTTACAACGTGTTGTTTAGGAGATACAAGTTAATTTTGTACGATGCGTTATTTCTTCTCGTAAAGTGTTTCCAATACGTACGTATTTGTCTTTACTCTGCAACACTGTATTTCCTTATAACGTGGTATTCTTGCATATTCTTTCGAGAGAAAACTATCCTGTGCGTTCCCTTTTGAGGCTACACACTGAGACATACAGGCAACACCAAAGCTTTTCGAGTTACAACGTGTTGTTTATGAAAAACAAGATAATTTCGCACGATGCGGGATTTCCTTAAAACTTGGTGTTCAGACAAATTTTGATGAAAGAAAATTCTCCTGTGGGTTCTCTTTTGAGGCTACACATTTAGGCGTACGAGCCACACCAAATATTTCGAGTTACAACTTGTTGTTTAGGAGATAATAGCAAATTTTGTACGATGCGTTATTTCTTCTTGTAAAGTGTTTCCAATAAGTACTTATCTGTCTTTACTCTGCAACACTGTATTTCCTTATAACGTGGTATTCTTACATATTCTTTCGAGGGAAAACTCTCCTGTGCGTTCTCTTTTGAGGCTACATTCTTAGACATACACGCAACGCCAAATCTTTTCGAGTTACAAAGTGTTGTTTAGGAAAAACAAGATAATTTCGCAGGATGCGAGATTTCCATAAAACGTGGTTTTCTGAAAAAATTTGACCACAGAAAGTTCTCCTGTGGGTTCTCTTTTGAGGCTACATGTTTAGACGTACACGTCACACCAAATCTTTTCGAGTTACAACGTGTTGTTTAGGAGATACAAGCTAAACTTGTACGATGAGTTATTTCTTCTCATAAAGTGTTTCCAATAAGTACTTATTTGTCGTTACTCTCCAAAATTGTATTTCCTTATAACGTGGTATTCTTACATATTCTTTCGAGAGAAAACTCTCCTGTGCCTTCTCTTTTGAGGCTCCATGCTTACACATACAAGCAACAGCAAAGCTTTTCGAGTTACAACATGTTGTTTAGGAAAAAGAAGATGATTTCGCATAATGCGGGATTTCCTTAAAACGAGGTTTTCTGAAAAATTTCGACGAAAGAAAATTCTCCTGTGGGTTCTCTTTTGAGGCTACACATTTAGACATACAGGCCACACCAAATCATGTCGAGTTACAACGTGTTGTTTAGGAGATACAAGCTAATTTTTTACGATGTGTTAATTATTCTCGTAAAATGTTTCTAATACATACGCATTTGTCTTTACTCTGCAACATTGTATTTCCTTATAACGTGGTATTCTTACATATTCTTTCGATAGAAAACTATCCTGTGTGTTCCCCTTTGAGGCTACACACTTAGACATACAGGCAACACCAAAGCATTTCGAGTTACAACGTGTTGTTTATGAAAAACTAGATAATTTCGCACGATGCGGGATTTCCTTAAAACGTGGTGTTCTGACACATTTTGACGAAAGAAAATTCTCCTGTGGGTTCTCTTTTGAGGCTACACGTTTAGAGGTACACGCCACAACAATTCTTTTCGAGATACAACGTGTAGTTTTGGAGATACAAGCTAATTTTGTACTATGCGTTATTTCTTCTCGTAAAGAGTTTCCAATGCGTACGTATATGTCTTTACTCTGCAAAACTGTATTTCCTTATGAAGTGGTATTCTTACATATCCTTTCGAGAGAAATCTGTCCTGTGCCTTCTCATTTGAGGCTACACACGTAGACATACACGCAACATGAAAGCTTTTCGACTTACAACGTGTTGTTTAGGAAAAACAAGATAATTTCGCACGATGCGGGATTTCCTTAAAACGTGATTTTCTGAAAAATTTTGACCAAAGAAAATTCTCCTTTTGGTTCTCTTTAGATGCTACATGTTAAGACGTACACGCCACAACAATTCTTTTCGAGATACAACGTGTAGTTTTGGAGATACAAGCTAATTTTGTACTATGCGTTATTTCTTCTCGTAAAGAGTTTCCAATGCGTACGTATATGTCTTTACTCTGCAAAACTGTATTTCCTTATGAAGTGGTATTCTTACATATCCTTTCGAGAGAAAACTGTCCTGTGCCTTCTCTTTTGAGGCTACACACGTAGACATACACGCAACATGAAAGCTTTTCGACTTACAACGTGTTGTTTAGGAAAAACAAGATAATTTCGCACGATGCGGGATTTCCTTAAAACGTGATTTTCTGAAAAATTTTGACGAAAGAAAATTCTCCTTTTGGTTCTCTTTAGATGCTACATGTTAAGACGTACACGCCACAACAATTCTTTTCGAGATACAACGTGTAGTTTTGGAGATACAAGCTAATTTTGTACTATGCGTTATTTCTTCTCGTAAAGAGTTTCCAATGCGTACGTATATGTCTTTACTCTGCAAAACTGTATTTCCTTATGAAGTGCTATTCTTACATATCCTTTCGAGAGAAAACTGTCCTGTGCCTTCTCTTTTGAGGCTACACACGTAGACATACACGCAACATGAAAGCTTTTCGACTTACAACGTGTTGTTTAGGAAAAACAAGATAATTTCGCACGATGCGGGATGTCCTTAAAACGTGATTTTCTGAAAAATTTTGACGAAAGAAAATTCTCCTTTTGGTTCTCTTTAGATGCTACATGTTAAGACGTACACGCCACAACAATTCTTTTCGAGATACAACGTGTAGTTTTGGAGATACAAGCTAATTTTGTACTATGCGTTATTTCTTCTCGTAAAGAGTTTCCAATGCGTACGTATATGTCTTTACTCTGCAAAACTGTATTTCCTTATGAAGTGGTATTCTTACATATCCTTTCGAGAGAAAACTGTCCTGTGCCTTCTCTTTTGAGGCTACACACGTAGACATACACGCAACATGAAAGCTTTTCGACTTACAACGTGTTGTTTAGGAAAAACAAGATAATTTCGCACGATGCGGGATTTCCTTAAAACGTGATTTTCTGAAAAATTTTGACGCAAGAAAATTCTCCTTTTGGTTCTCTTTAGATGCTACATGTTAAGACGTACACGCCACAATAATTCTTTTCGAGATACAACGTGTAGTTTTGGAGATACAAGCTAATTTTGTACTATGCGTTATTTCTTCTCGTAAAGAGTTTCCAATGCGTACGTATATGTCTTTACTCTGCAAAACTGTATTTCCTTATGAAGTGGTATTCTTACATATGCTTTCGAGAGAAAACTGTCCTGTGCCTTCTCTTTTGAGGCTACACACTTAGACATACACGCAACATGAAAGCTTTTCGACTTACAACGTGTTGTTTAGGAAAAACAAGATAATTTCGCACGATGCGGGATTTCCTTAAAACGTGATTTTCTGAAAAATTTTGACGAAAGAAAATTCTCCTTTTGGTTCCCTTTAGATGCTACATGTTAAGACGTACACGCCACAACAATTCTTTTCGAGATACAACGTGTAGTTTTGGAGATACAAGCTAATTTTGTACTATGCGTTATTTCTTCTCGTAAAGAGTTTCCAATGCGTACGTATATGTCTTTACTCTGCAAAACTGTATTTCCTTATGAAGTGGTATTCTTACATATCCTTTCGAGAGAAAACTGTCCTGTGCCTTCTCTTTTGAGGCTACACACTTAGACATACACGCAACATGAAAGCTTTTCGACTTACAACGTGTTGTTTAGGAAAAACAAGATAATTTCGCACGATGCGGGATTTCCTTAAAACGTGATTTTCTGAAAAATTTTGACGAAAGAAAATTCTCCTTTTGGTTCTCTTTAGATGCTACATGTTAAGACGTACACGCCACAACAATTCTTTTCGAGATACAACGTGTAGTTTTGGAGATACAAGCTAATTTTGTACTATGCGTTATTTCTTCTCGTAAAGAGTTTCCAATGCGTACGCATATGTCTTTACTCTGCAAAACTGTATTTCCTTATGAAGTGGTATTCTTACATATCCTTTCGAGAGAAAACTGTCCTGTGCCTTCTCTTTTGAGGCTACACACTTAGACATACACGCAACATGAAAGCTTTTCGACTTACAACGTGTTGTTTAGGAAAAACAAGATAATTTCGCACGATGCGGGATTTCCTTAAAACGTGATTTTCTGAAAATTTTTGACGCAAGAAAATTCTCCTTTTGGTTCCCTTTAGATGCTACATGTTACGACGTACACGCCACAACAATTCTTTTCGAGATACAACGTGTAGTTTTGGAGATACAAGCTAATTTTGTACTATGCGTTATTTCTTCTCGTAAAGAGTTTCCAATGCGTACGTATATGTCTTTACTCTGCAAAACTGTATTTCCTTATGAAGTGGTATTCTTACATATCCTTTCGAGAGAAAACTGTCCTGTGCCTTCTCTTTTGAGGCTACACACTTAGACATACACGCAACATGAAAGCTTTTCGACTTACAACGTGTTGTTTAGGAAAAACAAGATAATTTCGCACGATGCGGGATTTCCTTAAAACGTGATTTTCTGAAAAATTTTGACGAAAGAAAATTCTCCTTTTGGTTGTCTTTAGATGCTACATGTTAAGACGTACACGCCACAACAATTCTTTTCGAGATACAACGTGTAGTTTTGGAGATACAAGCTAATTTTGTACTATGCGTTATTTCTTCTCGTAAAGAGTTTCCAATGCGTACGTATATGTCTTTACTCTGCAAAACTGTATTTCCTTATGAAGTGGTATTCTTACATATCCTTTCGAGAGAAAACTGTCCTGTGCCTTCTCTTTTGAGGCTACACACTTAGACATACACGCAACATGAAAGCTTTTCGACTTACAACGTGTTGTTTAGGAAAAACAAGATAATTTCGCACGATGCGGGATTTCCTTAAAACGTGATTTTCTGAAAAATTTTGACGAAAGAAAATTCTCCTTTTGGTTGTCTTTAGATGCTACATGTTAAGACGTACACGCCACAACAATTCTTTTCGAGATACAACGTGTAGTTTTGGAGATACAAGCTAATTTTGTACTATGCTTTATTTCTTCTCGTAAAGAGTTTCCAATGCGTACGTATATGTCTTTACTCTGCAAAACTGTATTTCCTTATGAAGTGGCATTCTTACATATCCTTTCGAGAGAAAACTGTCCTGTGCCTTCTCTTTTGAGGCTACACACTTAGACATACACGCAACATGAAAGCTTTTCGACTTACAACGTGTTGTTTAGGAAAAACAAGATAATTTCGCACGATGCGGGATTTCCTTAAAACGTGATTTTCTGAAAAATTTTGACGAAAGAAAATTCTCCTTTTGGTTCTCTTTAGATGCTACATGTTAAGACGTACACGCCACAACAATTCTTTTCGAGATACAACGTGTAGTTTTGGAGATACAAGCTAATTTTGTACTATGCGTTATTTCTTCTCGTAAAGAGTTTCCAATGCGTACGTATATGTCTTTACTCTGCAAAACTGTATTTCCTTATGAAGTGGTATTCTTACATATCCTTTCGAGAGAAAACTGTCCTGTGCCTTCTCTTTTGAGGCTACACACTTAGACATACACGCAACATGAAAGCTTTTCGACTTACAACGTGTTGTTTAGGAAAAACAAGATAATTTCGCACGATGCGGGATTTCCTTAAAACGTGATTTTCTGAAAAATTTTGACGAAAGAAAATTCTCCTTTTGGTTCTCTTTAGATGCTACATGTTAAGACGTACACGCCACAACAATTCTTTTCGAGATACAACGTGTAGTTTTGGAGATACAAGCTAATTTTGTACTATGCGTTATTTCTTCTCGTAAAGAGTTTCCAATGCGTACGTATATGTCTTTACTCTGCAAAACTGTATTTCCTTATGAAGTGGTATTCTTACATATCCTTTCGAGAGAAAACTGTCCTGTGCCTTCTCTTTTGAGGCTACACACTTAGACATACACGCAACATGAAAGCTTTTCGACTTACAACGTGTTGTTTAGGAAAAACAAGATAATTTCGCACGATGCGGGATTTCCTTAAAACGTGATTTTCTGAAAAATGTTGACGAAAGAAAATTCTCCTTTTGGTTCTCTTTAGATGCTACATGTTAAGACGTACACGCCACAACAATTCTTTTCGAGATACAACGTGTAGTTTTGGAGATACAAGCTAATTTTGTACTATGCGTTATTTCTTCTCGTAAAGAGTTTCCAATGCGTACGTATATGTCTTTACTCTGCAAAACTGTATTTCCTTATGAAGTGGTATTCTTACATATCCTGTCGAGAGAAAACTGTCCTGTGCCTTCTCTTTTGAGGCTACACACTTAGACATACACGCAACATGAAAGCTTTTCGACTTACAACGTGTTGTTTAGGAAAAACAAGATAATTTCGCACGATGCGTGATTTCCTTAAAACGTGATTTTCTGAAAAATTTTGACGAAAGAAAATTCTCCTTTTGGTTCTCTTTAGATGCTACATGTTAAGACGTACACGCCACAACAATTCTTTTCGAGATACAACGTGTAGTTTTGGAGATACAAGCTAATTTTGTACTATGCGTTATTTCTTCTCGTAAAGAGTTTCCAATGCGTACGTATATGTCTTTACTCTGCAAAACTGTATTTCCTTATGAAGTGGTATTCTTACATATCCTTTCGAGAGAAAACTGTCCTGTGCCTTCTCTTTTGAGGCTACACACTTAGACATACACGCAACATGAAAGCTTTTCGACTTACAACGTGTTGTTTAGGAAAAACAAGATAATTTCGCACGATGCGGGATTTCCTTAAAACGTGATTTTCTGAAAAATTTTGACGCAAGAAAATTCTCCTTTTGGTTCCCTTTAGATGCTACATGTTAAGACGTACACGCCACAACAATTCTTTTCGAGATACAACGTGTAGTTTTGGAGATACAAGCTAATTTTGTACTATGCGTTATTTCTTCTCGTAAAGAGTTTCCAATGCGTACGTATATGTCTTTACTCTGCAAAACTGTATTTCCTTATGAAGTGGTATTCTTACATATCCTTTCGAGAGAAAACTGTCCTGTGCCTTCTCTTTTGAGGCTACACACTTAGACATACACGCAACATGAAAGCTTTTCGACTTACAACGTGTTGTTTAGGAAAAACAAGATAATTTCGCACGATGCGGGATTTCCTTAAAACGTGATTTTCTGAAAAATGTTGACGAAAGAAAATTCTCCTTTTGGTTGTCTTTAGATGCTACATGTTAAGACGTACACGCCACAACAATTCTTTTCGAGATACAACGTGTAGTTTTGGAGATACAAGCTAATTTTGTACTATGCGTTATTTCTTCTCGTAAAGAGTTTCCAATGCGTACGTATATGTCTTTACTCTGCAAAACTGTATTTCCTTATGAAGTGGTATTCTTACATATCCTTTCGAGAGAAAACTGTCCTGTGCCTTCTCTTTTGAGGCTACACACTTAGACATACACGCAACATGAAAGCTTTTCGACTTACAACGTGTTGTTTAGGAAAAACAAGATAATTTCGCACGATGCGGGATTTCCTTAAAACGTGATTTTCTGAAAAATTTTGACGAAAGAAAATTCTCCTTTTGGTTCTCTTTAGATGCTACATGTTAAGACGTACACGCCACAACAATTCTTTTCGAGATACAACGTGTAGTTTTGGAGATACAAGCTAATTTTGTACTATGCGTTATTTCTTCTCGTAAAGAGTTTCCAATGCGTACGCATATGTCTTTACTCTGCAAAACTGTATTTCCTTATGAAGTGGTATTCTTACATATCCTTTCGAGAGAAAACTGTCCTGTGCCTTCTCTTTTGAGGCTACACACTTAGACATACACGCAACATGAAAGCTTTTCGACTTACAACGTGTTGTTTAGGAAAAACAAGATAATTTCGCACGATGCGGGATTTCCTTTAAACGTGATTTTCTGAAAAATTTTGACAAAAGAAAATTCTCCTTTTGGTTCTCTTTAGATACTACATGTTAAGACGTACACGCCACAACAATTCTTTTCGAGATACAACGTGTAGTTTTGGAGATACAAGCTAATTTTGTACTATGCGTTATTTCTTCTCGTAAAGAGTTTCCAATGCGTACGTATATGTCTTTACTCTGCAAAACTGTATTTCCTTATGAAGTGGTATTCTTACATATCCTTTCGAGAGAAAACTGTCCTGTGCCTTCTCTTTTGAGGCTACACACTTAGACATACACGCAACATGAAAGCTTTTCGACTTACAACGTGTTGTTTAGGAAAAACAAGATAATTTCGCACGATGCGGGATTTCCTTAAAACGTGATTTTCTGAAAAATTTTGACGCAAGAAAATTCTCCTTTTGGTTCTCTTTAGATGCTACATGTTAAGACGTACACGCCACAACAATTCTTTTCGAGATACAACGTGTAGTTTTGGAGATACAAGCTAATTTTGTACTATGCGTTATTTCTTCTCGTAAAGAGTTTCCAATGCGTACGTATATGTCTTTACTCTGCAAAACTGTATTTCCTTATGAAGTGGTATTCTTACATATCCTTTCGAGAGAAAACTGTCCTGTGCCTTCTCTTTTGAGGCTACACACTTAGACATACACGCAACATGAAAGCTTTTCGACTTACAACGTGTTGTTTAGGAAAAACAAGATAATTTCGCACGATGCGGGATTTCCTTAAAACGTGATTTTCTGAAAAATTTTGACGAAAGAAAATTCTCCTTTTGGTTTTCTTTAGATGCTACATGTTAAGACGTACACGCCACAACAATTCTTTTCGAGATACAACGTGTAGTTTTGGAGATACAAGCTAATTTTGTACTATGCGTTATTTCTTCTCGTAAAGAGTTTCCAATGCGTACGTATATGTCTTTACTCTGCAAAACTGTATTTCCTTATGAAGTGGTATTCTTACATATCCTTTCGAGAGAAAACTGTCCTGTGCCTTCTCTTTTGAGGCTACACACTTAGACATACACGCAACATGAAAGCTTTTCGACTTACAACGTGTTGTTTAGGAAAAACAAGATAATTTCGCACGATGCGGGATTTCCTTAAAACGTGATTTTCTGAAAAATTTTGACGAAAGAAAATTCTCCTTTTGGTTCTCTTTAGATGCTACATGTTAAGACGTACACGCCACAACAATTCTTTTCGAGATACAACGTGTAGTTTTGGAGATACAAGCTAATTTTGTACTATGCGTTATTTCTTCTCGTAAAGAGTTTCCAATGCGTACGCATATGTCTTTACTCTGCAAAACTGTATTTCCTTATGAAGTGGTATTCTTACATATCCTTTCGAGAGAAAACTGTCCTGTGCCTTCTCTTTTGAGGCTACACACTTAGACATACACGCAACATGAAAGCTTTTCGACTTACAACGTGTTGTTTAGGAAAAACAAGATAATTTCGCACGATGCGGGATTTCCTTAAAACGTGATTTTCTGAAAAATTTTGACGAAAGAAAATTCTCCTTTTGGTTCCCTTTAGATGGTACATGTTAAGACGTACACGCCACAACAATTCTTTTCGAGATACAACGTGTAGTTTTGGAGATACAAGCTAATTTTGTACTATGCGTTATTTCTTCTCGTAAAGAGTTTCCAATGCGTACGTATATGTCTTTACTCTGCAAAACTGTATTTCCTTATGAAGTGGTATTCTTACATATCCTTTCGAGAGAAAACTGTCCTGTGCCTTCTCTTTTGAGGCTACACACTTAGACATACACGCAACATGAAAGCTTTTCGACTTACAACGTGTTGTTTAGGAAAAACAAGATAATTTCGCACGATGCGGGATTTCCTTAAAACGTGATTTTCTGAAAAATTTTGACGAAAGAAAATTCTCCTTTTGGTTCCCTTTAGATGCTACATGTTAAGACGTACACGCCACAACAATTCTTTTCGAGATACAACGTGTAGTTTTGGAGATACAAGCTAATTTTGTACTATGCGTTATTTCTTCTCGTAAAGAGTTTCCAATGCGTACGTATATGTCTTTACTCTGCAAAACTGTATTTCCTTATGAAGTGGTATTCTTACATATCCTTTCGAGAGAAAACTGTCCTGTGCCTTCTCTTTTGAGGCTACACACTTAGACATACACGCAACATGAAAGCTTTTCGACTTACAACGTGTTGTTTAGGAAAAACAAGATAATTTCGCACGATGCGGGATTTCCTTAAAACGTGATTTTCTGAAAAATTTTGACGAAAGAAAATTCTCCTTTTGGTTCCCTTTAGATGCTACATGTTAAGACGTACACGCCACAACAATTCTTTTCGAGATACAACGTGTAGTTTTGGAGATACAAGCTAATTTTGTACTATGCGTTATTTCTTCTCGTAAAGAGTTTCCAATGCGTACGTATATGTCTTTACTCTGCAAAACTGTATTTCCTTATGAAGTGGTATTCTTACATATCCTTTCGAGAGAAAACTGTCCTGTGCCTTCTCTTTTGAGGCTACACACTTAGACATACACGCAACATGAAAGCTTTTCGACTTACAACGTGTTGTTTAGGAAAAACAAGATAATTTCGCACGATGCGGGATTTCCTTAAAACGTGATTTTCTGAAAAATTTTGACGAAAGAAAATTCTCCTTTTGGTTCTCTTTAGATGCTACATGTTAAGACGTACACGCCACAACAATTCTTTTCGAGATACAACGTGTAGTTTTGGAGATACAAGCTAATTTTGTACTATGCGTTATTTCTTCTCGTAAAGAGTTTCCAATGCGTACGCATATGTCTTTACTCTGCAAAACTGTATTTCCTTATGAAGTGGTATTCTTACATATCCTTTCGAGAGAAAACTGTCCTGTGCCTTCTCTTTTGAGGCTACACACTTAGACATACACGCAACATGAAAGCTTTTCGACTTACAACGTGTTGTTTAGGAAAAACAAGATAATTTCGCACGATGCGGGATTTCCTTAAAACGTGATTTTCTGAAAATTTTTGACGCAAGAAAACTCTCCTTTTGGTTCCCTTTAGATGCTACATGTTAAGACGTACACGCCACAACAATTCTTTTCGAGATACAACGTGTAGTTTTGGAGATACAAGCTAATTTTTTACTATGCGTTATTTCTTCTCGTAAAGAGTTTCCAATGCGTACGTATATGTCTTTACTCTGCAAAACTGTATTTCCTTATGAAGTGGTATTCTTACATATCCTTTCGAGAGAAAACTGTCCTGTGCCTTCTCTTTTGAGGCTACACACTTAGACATACACGCAACATGAAAGCTTTTCGACTTACAACGTGTTGTTTAGGAAAAACAAGATAATTTCGCACGATGCGGGATTTCCTTAAAACGTGATTTTCTGAAAAATTTTGACGAAAGAAAATTCTCCTTTTGGTTCTCTTTAGATGCTACATGTTAAGACGTACACGCCACAACAATTCTTTTCGAGATACAACGTGTAGTTTTGGAGATACAAGCTAATTTTGTACTATGCTTTATTTCTTCTCGTAAAGAGTTTCCAATGCGTACGCATATGTCTTTACTCTGCAAAACTGTATTTCCTTATGAAGTGGCATTCTTACATATCCTTTCGAGAGACAACTGTCCTGTGCCTTCTCTTTTGAGGCTACACACTTAGACATACACGCAACATGAAAGCTTTTCGACTTACAACGTGTTGTTTAGGAAAAACAAGATAATTTCGCACGATGCAGGATTTCCTTAAAACGTGATTTTCTGAAAACTTTGACGAAAGAAAATTCTCCTTTTGGTTCTCTTTAGATGCTACATGTTAAGACGTACACGCCACAACAATTCTTTTCGAGATACAACGTGTAGTTTTGGAGATACAAGCTAATTTTGTACTATGCGTTATTTCTTCTCGTAAAGAGTTTCCAATGCGTACGTATATGTCTTTACTCTGCAAAACTGTATTTCCTTATGAAGTGGTATTCTTACATATCCTTTCGAGAGAAAACTGTCCTGTGCCTTCTCTTTTGAGGCTACACACTTAGACATACACGCAACATGAAAGCTTTTCGACTTACAACGTGTTGTTTAGGAAAAACAAGATAATTTCGCACGATGCGGGATTTCCTTAAAACGTGATTTTCTGAAAAATTTTGACGAAAGAAAATTCTCCTTTTGGTTCTCTTTAGATGCTACATGTTAAGACGTACACGCCACAACAATTCTTTTCGAGATACAACGTGTAGTTTTGGAGATACAAGCTAATTTTGTACTATGCGTTATTTCTTCTCGTAAAGAGTTTCCAATGCGTACGTATATGTCTTTACTCTGCAAAACTGTATTTCCTTATGAAGTGGTATTCTTACATATCCTTTCGAGAGAAAACTGTCCTGTGCCTTCTCTTTTGAGGCTACACACTTAGACATACACGCAACATGAAAGCTTTTCGACTTACAACGTGTTGTTTAGGAAAAACAAGATAATTTCGCACGATGCGGGATTTCCTTAAAACGTGATTTTCTGAAAAATTTTGACGAAAGAAAATTCTCCTTTTGGTTCTCTTTAGATGCTACATGTTAAGACGTACACGCCACAACAATTCTTTTCGAGATACAACGTGTAGTTTTGGAGATACAAGCTAATTTTGTACTATGCGTTATTTCTTCTCGTAAAGAGTTTCCAATGCGTACGTATATGTCTTTACTCTGCAAAACTGTATTTCCTTATGAAGTGGTATTCTTACATATCCTGTCGAGAGAAAACTGTCCTGTGCCTTCTCTTTTGAGGCTACACACTTAGACATACACGCAACATGAAAGCTTTTCGACTTACAACGTGTTGTTTAGGAAAAACAAGATAATTTCGCACGATGCGTGATTTCCTTTAAACGTGATTTTCTGAAAAATTTTGACGAAAGAAAATTCTCCTTTTGGTTCCCTTTAGATGCTACATGTTAAGACGTACACGCCACAACAATTCTTTTCGAGATACAACGTGTAGTTTTGGAGATACAAGCTAATTTTGTACTATGCGTTATTTCTTCTCGTAAAGAGTTTCCAATGCGTACGTATATGTCTTTACTCTGCAAAACTGTATTTCCTTATGAAGTGGTATTCTTACATATCCTTTCGAGAGAAAACTGTCCTGTGCCTTCTCTTTTGAGGCTACACACTTAGACATACACGCAACATGAAAGCTTTTCGACTTACAACGTGTTGTTTAGGAAAAACAAGATAATTTCGCACGATGCGGGATTTCCTTAAAACGTGATTTTCTGAAAAATTTTGACGAAAGAAAATTCTCCTTTTGGTTCTCTTTAGATGCTACATGTTAAGACGTACACGCCACAACAATTCTTTTCGAGATACAACGTGTAGTTTTGGAGATACAAGCTAATTTTGTACTATGCGTTATTTCTTCTCGTAAAGAGTTTCCAATGCGTACGTATATGTCTTTACTCTGCAAAACTGTATTTCCTTATGAAGTGGTATTCTTACATATCCTTTCGAGAGAAAACTGTCCTGTGCCTTCTCTTTTGAGGCTACACACTTAGACATACACGCAACATGAAAGCTTTTCGACTTACAACGTGTTGTTTAGGAAAAACAAGATAATTTCGCACGATGCGGGATTTCCTTAAAACGTGATTTTCTGAAAAATGTTGACGAAAGAAAATTCTCCTTTTGGTTGTCTTTAGATGCTACATGTTAAGACGTACACGCCACAACAATTCTTTTCGAGATACAACGTGTAGTTTTGGAGATACAAGCTAATTTTGTACTATGCGTTATTTCTTCTCGTAAAGAGTTTCCAATGCGTACGTATATGTCTTTACTCTGCAAAATTGTATTTCCTTATGAAGTGGTATTCTTACATATCCTTTCGAGAGAAAACTGTCCTGTGCCTTCTCTTTTGAGGCTACACACTTAGACATACACGCAACATGAAAGCTTTTCGACTTACAACGTGTTGTTTAGGAAAAACAAGATAATTTCGCACGATGCGGGATTTCCTTAAAACGTGATTTTCTGAAAAATTTTGACGAAAGAAAATTCTCCTTTTGGTTCTCTTTAGATGCTACATGTTAAGACGTACACGCCACAACAATTCTTTTCGAGATACAACGTGTAGTTTTGGAGATACAAGCTAATTTTGTACTATGCGTTATTTCTTCTCGTAAAGAGTTTCCAATGCGTACGCATATGTCTTTACTCTGCAAAACTGTATTTCCTTATGAAGTGGTATTCTTACATATCCTTTCGAGAGAAAACTGTCCTGTGCCTTCTCTTTTGAGGCTACACACTTAGACATACACGCAACATGAAAGCTTTTCGACTTACAACGTGTTGTTTAGGAAAAACAAGATAATTTCGCACGATGCGGGATTTCCTTAAAACGTGATTTTCTGAAAATTTTTGACGCAAGAAAATTCTCCTTTTGGTTCCCTTTAGATGCTACATGTTAAGACGTACACGCCACAACAATTCTTTTCGAGATACAACGTGTAGTTTTGGAGATACAAGCTAATTTTGTACTATGCGTTATTTCTTCTCGTAAAGAGTTTCCAATGCGTACGTATATGTCTTTACTCTGCAAAACTGTATTTCCTTATGAAGTGGTATTCTTACATATCCTTTCGAGAGAAAACTGTCCTGTGCCTTCTCTTTTGAGGCTACACACTTAGACATACACGCAACATGAAAGCTTTTCGACTTACAACGTGTTGTTTAGGAAAAACAAGATAATTTCGCACGATGCGGGATTTCCTTAAAACGTGATTTTCTGAAAAATTTTGACGAAAGAAAATTCTCCTTTTGGTTCCCTTTAGATGCTACATGTTAAGACGTACACGCCACAACAATTCTTTTCGAGATACAACGTGTAGTTTTCGAGATACAAGCTAATTTTGTACTATGCGTTATTTCTTCTCGTAAAGAGTTTCCAATGCGTACGTATATGTCTTTACTCTGCAAAACTGTATTTCCTTATGAAGTGGTATTCTTACATATCCTTTCGAGAGAAAACTGTCCTGTGCCTTCTCTTTTGAGGCTACACACTTAGACATACACGCAACATGAAAGCTTTTCGACTTACAACGTGTTGTTTAGGAAAAACAAGATAATTTCGCACGATGCGGGATTTCCTTAAAACGTGATTTTCTGAAAAATTTTGACGAAAGAAAATTCTCCTTTTGGTTGTCTTTAGATGCTACATGTTAAGACGTACACGCCACAACAATTCTTTTCGAGATACAACGTGTAGTTTTGGAGATACAAGCTAATTTTGTACTATGCTTTATTTCTTCTCGTAAAGAGTTTCCAATGCGTACGTATATGTCTTTACTCTGCAAAACTGTATTTCCTTATGAAGTGGCATTCTTACATATCCTGTCGAGAGAAAACTGTCCTGTGCCTTCTCTTTTGAGGCTACACACTTAGACATACACGCAACATGAAAGCTTTTCGACTTACAACGTGTTGTTTAGGAAAAACAAGATAATTTCGCACGATGCGGGATTTCCTTAAAACGTGATTTTCTGAAAAATTTTGACGAAAGAAAATTCTCCTTTTGGTTCTCTTTAGATGCTACATGTTAAGACGTACACGCCACAACAATTCTTTTCGAGATACAACGTGTAGTTTTGGAGATACAAGCTAATTTTGTACTATGCGTTATTTCTTCTCGTAAAGAGTTTCCAATGCGTACGTATATGTCTTTACTCTGCAAAACTGTATTTCCTTATGAAGTGGTATTCTTACATATCCTTTCGAGAGAAAACTGTCCTGTGCCTTCTCTTTTGAGGCTACACACTTAGACATACACGCAACATGAAAGCTTTTCGACTTACAACGTGTTGTTTAGGAAAAACAAGATAATTTCGCACGATGCGGGATTTCCTTAAAACGTGATTTTCTGAAAAATTTTGACGAAAGAAAATTCTCCTTTTGGTTCTCTTTAGATGCTACATGTTAAGACGTACACGCCACAACAATTCTTTTCGAGATACAACGTGTAGTTTTGGAGATACAAGCTAATTTTGTACTATGCGTTATTTCTTCTCGTAAAGAGTTTCCAATGCGTACGTATATGTCTTTACTCTGCAAAACTGTATTTCCTTATGAAGTGGTATTCTTACATATCCTTTCGAGAGAAAACTGTCCTGTGCCTTCTCTTTTGAGGCTACACACTTAGACATACACGCAACATGAAAGCTTTTCGACTTACAACGTGTTGTTTAGGAAAAACAAGATAATTTCGCACGATGCGGGATTTCCTTAAAACGTGATTTTCTGAAAAATTTTGACGAAAGAAAATTCTCCTTTTGGTTCTCTTTAGATGCTACATGTTAAGACGTACACGCCACAACAATTCTTTTCGAGATACAACGTGTAGTTTTGGAGATACAAGCTAATTTTGTACTATGCGTTATTTCTTCTCGTAAAGAGTTTCCAATGCGTACGTATATGTCTTTACTCTGCAAAACTGTATTTCCTTATGAAGTGGTATTCTTACATATCCTGTCGAGAGAAAACTGTCCTGTGCCTTCTCTTTTGAGGCTACACACTTAGACATACACGCAACATGAAAGCTTTTCGACTTACAACGTGTTGTTTAGGAAAAACAAGATAATTTCGCACGATGCGGGATTTCCTTTAAACGTGATTTTCTGAAAAATTTTGACGAAAGAAAATTCTCCTTTTGGTTCTCTTTAGATGCTACATGTTAAGACGTACACGCCACAACAATTCTTTTCGAGATACAACGTGTAGTTTTGGAGATACAAGCTAATTTTGTACTATGCGTTATTTCTTCTCGTAAAGAGTTTCCAATGCGTACGCATATGTCTTTACTCTGCAAAACTGTATTTCCTTATGAAGTGGTATTCTTACATATCCTTTCGAGAGAAAACTGTCCTGTGCCTTCTCTTTTGAGGCTACACACTTAGACATACACGCAACATGAAAGCTTTTCGACTTACAACGTGTTGTTTAGGAAAAACAAGATAATTTCGCACGATGCGGGATTTCCTTAAAACGTGATTTTCTGAAAAATTTTGACGAAAGAAAATTCTCCTTTTGGTTCCCTTTAGATGCTACATGTTACGACGTACACGCCACAACAATTCTTTTCGAGATACAACGTGTAGTTTTGGAGATACAAGCTAATTTTGTACTATGCGTTATTTCTTCTCGTAAAGAGTTTCCAATGCGTACGTATATGTCTTTACTCTGCAAAACTGTATTTCCTTATGAAGTGGTATTCTTACATATCCTTTCGAGAGAAAACTGTCCTGTGCCTTCTCTTTTGAGGCTACACACTTAGACATACACGCAACATGAAAGCTTTTCGACTTACAACGTGTTGTTTAGGAAAAACAAGATAATTTCGCACGATGCGGGATTTCCTTAAAACGTGATTTTCTGAAAAATGTTGACGAAAGAAAATTCTCCTTTTGGTTGTCTTTAGATGCTACATGTTAAGACGTACACGCCACAACAATTCTTTTCGAGATACAACGTGTAGTTTTGGAGATACAAGCTAATTTTGTACTATGCGTTATTTCTTCTCGTAAAGAGTTTCCAATGCGTACGTATATGTCTTTACTCTGCAAAACTGTATTTCCTTATGAAGTGGTATTCTTACATATCCTTTCGAGAGAAAACTGTCCTGTGCCTTCTCTTTTGAGGCTACACACTTAGACATACACGCAACATGAAAGCTTTTCGACTTACAACGTGTTGTTTAGGAAAAACAAGATAATTTCGCACGATGCGGGATTTCCTTAAAACGTGATTTTCTGAAAAATTTTGACGAAAGAAAATTCTCCTTTTGGTTCTCTTTAGATGCTACATGTTAAGACGTACACGCCACAACAATTCTTTTCGAGATACAACGTGTAGTTTTGGAGATACAAGCTAATTTTGTACTATGCGTTATTTCTTCTCGTAAAGAGTTTCCAATGCGTACGCATATGTCTTTACTCTGCAAAACTGTATTTCCTTATGAAGTGGCATTCTTACATATCCTTTCGAGAGAAAACTGTCCTGTGCCTTCTCTTTTGAGGCTACACACTTAGACATACACGCAACATGAAAGCTTTTCGACTTACAACGTGTTGTTTAGGAAAAACAAGATAATTTCGCACGATGCGGGATTTCCTTTAAACGTGATTTTCTGAAAAATTTTGACGAAAGAAAATTCTCCTTTTGGTTCTCTTTAGATGCTACATGTTAAGACGTACACGCCACAACAATTCTTTTCGAGATACAACGTGTAGTTTTGGAGATACAAGCTAATTTTGTACTATGCGTTATTTCTTCTCGTAAAGAGTTTCCAATGCGTACGTATATGTCTTTACTCTGCAAAACTGTATTTCCTTATGAAGTGGTATTCTTACATATCCTTTCGAGAGAAAACTGTCCTGTGCCTTCTCTTTTGAGGCTACACACTTAGACATACACGCAACATGAAAGCTTTTCGACTTACAACGTGTTGTTTAGGAAAAACAAGATAATTTCGCACGATGCGGGATTTCCTTAAAACGTGATTTTCTGAAAAATTTTGACGAAAGAAAATTCTCCTTTTGGTTCTCTTTAGATGCTACATGTTAAGACGTACACGCCACAACAATTCTTTTCGAGATACAACGTGTAGTTTTGGAGATACAAGCTAATTTTGTACTATGCGTTATTTCTTCTCGTAAAGAGTTTCCAATGCGTACGTATATGTCTTTACTCTGCAAAACTGTATTTCCTTATGAAGTGGTATTCTTACATATCCTTTCGAGAGAAAACTGTCCTGTGCCTTCTCTTTTGAGGCTACACACTTAGACATACACGCAACATGAAAGCTTTTCGACTTACAACGTGTTGTTTAGGAAAAACAAGATAATTTCGCACGATGCGGGATTTCCTTAAAACGTGATTTTCTGAAAAATTTTGACGAAAGAAAATTCTCCTTTTGGTTCGCTTTAGATGCTACATGTTAAGACGTACACGCCACAACAATTCTTTTCGAGATACAACGTGTAGTTTTGGAGATACAAGCTAATTTTGTACTATGCGTTATTTCTTCTCGTAAAGAGTTTCCAATGCGTACGTATATGTCTTTACTCTGCAAAACTGTATTTCCTTATGAAGTGGTATTCTTACATATCCTGTCGAGAGAAAACTGTCCTGTGCCTTCTCTTTTGAGGCTACACACTTAGACATACACGCAACATGAAAGCTTTTCGACTTACAACGTGTTGTTTAGGAAAAACAAGATAATTTCGCACGATGCGGGATTTCCTTAAAACGTGATTTTCTGAAAAATTTTGACGAAAGAAAATTCTCCTTTTGGTTCTCTTTAGATGCTACATGTTAAGACGTACACGCCACAACAATTCTTTTCGAGATACAACGTGTAGTTTTGGAGATACAAGCTAATTTTGTACTATGCGTTATTTCTTCTCGTAAAGAGTTTCCAATGCGTACGCATATGTCTTTACTCTGCAAAACTGTATTTCCTTATGAAGTGGTATTCTTACATATCCTTTCGAGAGAAAACTGTCCTGTGCCTTCTCTTTTGAGGCTACACACTTAGACATACACGCAACATGAAAGCTTTTCGACTTACAACGTGTTGTTTAGGAAAAACAAGATAATTTCGCACGATGCGGGATTTCCTTAAAACGTGATTTTCTGAAAATTTTTGACGCAAGAAAATTCTCCTTTTGGTTCCCTTTAGATGCTACATGTTAAGACGTACACGCCACAACAATTCTTTTCGAGATACAACGTGTAGTTTTGGAGATACAAGCTAATTTTGTACTATGCGTTATTTCTTCTCGTAAAGAGTTTCCAATGCGTACGTATATGTCTTTACTCTGCAAAACTGTATTTCCTTATGAAGTGGTATTCTTACATATCCTTTCGAGAGAAAACTGTCCTGTGCCTTCTCTTTTGAGGCTACACACTTAGACATACACGCAACATGAAAGCTTTTCGACTTACAACGTGTTGTTTAGGAAAAACAAGATAATTTCGCACGATGCGGGATTTCCTTAAAACGTGATTTTCTGAAAAATTTTGACGAAAGAAAATTCTCGTTTTGGTTCCCTTTAGATGCTACATGTTAAGACGTACACGCCACAACAATTCTTTTCGAGATACAACGTGTAGTTTTGGAGATACAAGCTAATTTTGTACTATGCGTTATTTCTTCTCGTAAAGAGTTTCCAATGCGTACGCATATGTCTTTACTCTGCAAAACTGTATTTCCTTATGAAGTGGTATTCTTACATATCCTTTCGAGAGAAAACTGTCCTGTGCCTTCTCTTTTGAGGCTACACACTTAGACATACACGCAACATGAAAGCTTTTCGACTTACAACGTGTTGTTTAGGAAAAACAAGATAATTTCGCACGATGCGGGATTTCCTTAAAACGTGATTTTCTGAAAAATTTTGACGAAAGAAAATTCTCCTTTTGGTTCTCTTTAGATGCTACATGTTTAGACGTACACGCCACAACAATTCTTTTCGAGATACAACGTGTAGTTTTGGAGATACAAGCTAATTTTGTACTATGCGTTATTTCTTCTCGTAAAGAGTTTCCAATGCGTACGCATATGTCTTTACTCTGCAAAACTGTATTTCCTTATGAAGTGGTATTCTTACATATCCTTTCGAGAGAAAACTGTCCTGTGCCTTCTCTTTTGAGGCTACACACTTAGACATACACGCAACATGAAAGCTTTTCGACTTACAACGTGTTGTTTAGGAAAAACAAGATAATTTCGCACGATGCGGGATTTCCTTAAAACGTGATTTTCTGAAAATTTTTGACGCAAGAAAATTCTCCTTTTGGTTCCCTTTAGATGCTACATGTTAAGACGTACACGCCACAACAATTCTTTTCGAGATACAACGTGTAGTTTTGGAGATACAAGCTAATTTTTTACTATGCGTTATTTCTTCTCGTAAAGAGTTTCCAATGCGTACGTATATGTCTTTACTCTGCAAAACTGTATTTCCTTATGAAGTGGTATTCTTACATATCCTTTCGAGAGAAAACTGTCCTGTGCCTTCTCTTTTGAGGCTACACACTTAGACATACACGCAACATGAAAGCTTTTCGACTTACAACGTGTTGTTTAGGAAAAACAAGATAATTTCGCACGATGCGGGATTTCCTTAAAACGTGATTTTCTGAAAAATTTTGACGCAAGAAAATTCTCCTTTTGGTTCTCTTTAGATGCTACATGTTAAGACGTACACGCCACAACAATTCTTTTCGAGATACAACGTGTAGTTTTGGAGATACAAGCTAATTTTGTACTATGCGTTATTTCTTCTCGTAAGAGTTTCCAATGCGTACGCATATGTCTTTACTCTGCAAAACTGTATTTCCTTATGAAGTGGCATTCTTACATATCCTTTCGAGAGACAACTGTCCTGTGCCTTCTCTTTTGAGGCTACACACTTAGACATACACGCAACATGAAAGCTTTTCGACTTACAACGTGTTGTTTAGGAAAAACAAGATAATTTCGCACGATGCGGGATTTCCTTAAAACGTGATTTTCTGAAAAATTTTGACGAAAGAAAATTCTCCTTTTGGTTGTCTTTAGATGCTACATGTTAAGACGTACACGCCACAACAATTCTTTTCGAGATACAACGTGTAGTTTTGGAGATACAAGCTAATTTTGTACTATGCGTTATTTCTTCTCGTAAAGAGTTTCCAATGCGTACGTATATGTCTTTACTCTGCAAAACTGTATTTCCTTATGAAGTGGTATTCTTACATATCCTTTCGAGAGAAAACTGTCCTGTGCCTTCTCTTTTGAGGCTACACACTTAGACATACACGCAACATGAAAGCTTTTCGACTTACAACGTGTTGTTTAGGAAAAACAAGATAATTTCGCACGATGCGGGATTTCCTTAAAACGTGATTTTCTGAAAAATTTTGACGAAAGAAAATTCTCCTTTTGGTTCTCTTTAGATGCTACATGTTAAGACGTACACGCCACAACAATTCTTTTCGAGATACCACGTGTAGTTTTGGAGATACATGCTAATTTTGTACTATGCGTTATTTCTTCTCGTAAAGAGTTTCCAATGCGTACGTATATGTCTTTACTCTGCAAAACTGTATTTCCTTATGAAGTGGTATTCTTACATATCCTTTCGAGAGAAAACTGTCCTGTGCCTTCTCTTTTGAGGCTACACACTTAGACATACACGCAACATGAAAGCTTTTCGACTTACAACGTGTTGTTTAGGAAAAACAAGATAATTTCGCACGATGCGGGATTTCCTTAAAACGTGATTTTCTGAAAAATGTTGACGAAAGAAAATTCTCCTTTTGGTTGTCTTTAGATGCTACATGTTAAGACGTACACGCCACAACAATTCTTTTCGAGATACAACGTGTAGTTTTGGAGATACAAGCTAATTTTGTACTATGCGTTTTTTCTTCTCGTAAAGAGTTTCCAATGCGTAAGTATATGTCTTTACTCTGCAAAACTGTATTTCCTTATGAAGTGGTATTCTTACATATCCTTTCGAGAGAAAACTGTCCTGTGCCTTCTCTTTTGAGGCTACACACTTAGACATACACGCAACATGAAAGCTTTTCGACTTACAACGTGTTGTTTAGGAAAAACAAGATAATTTCGCACGATGCGGGATTTCCTTAAAACGTGATTTTCTGAAAAATTTTGACGAAAGAAAATTCTCCTTTTGGTTCCCTTTAGATGCTACATGTTAAGACGTACACGCCACAACAATTCTTTTCGAGATACAACGTGTAGTTTTGGAGATACAAGCTAATTTTGTACTATGCGTTATTTCTTCTCGTAAAGAGTTTCCAATGCGTACGCATATGTCTTTACTCTGCAAAACTGTATTTCCTTATGAAGTGGTATTCTTACATATCCTTTCGAGAGAAAACTGTCCTGTGCCTTCTCTTTTGAGGCTACACACTTAGACATACAGGCAACATGAAAGCTTTTCGACTTACAACGTGTTGTTTAGGAAAAACAAGATAATTTCGCACGATGCGGGATTTCCTTAAAACGTGATTTTCTGAAAATTTTTGACGCAAGAAAATTCTCCTTTTGGTTCCCTTTAGATGCTACATGTTAAGACGTACACGCCACAACAATTCTTTTCGAGATACAACGTGTAGTTTTGGAGATACAAGCTAATTTTGTACTATGCGTTATTTCTTCTCGTAAAGAGTTTCCAATGCGTACGTATATGTCTTTACTCTGCAAAACTGTATTTCCTTATGAAGTGGTATTCTTACATATCCTTTCGAGAGAAAACTGTCCTGTGCCTTCTCTTTTGAGGCTACACACTTAGACATACACGCAACATGAAAGCTTTTCGACTTACAACGTGTTGTTTAGGAAAAACAAGATAATTTCGCACGATGCGGGATTTCCTTAAAACGTGATTTTCTGAAAAATTTTGACGAAAGAAAATTCTCCTTTTGGTTCCCTTTAGATGCTACATGTTAAGACGTACACGCCACAACAATTCTTTTCGAGATACAACGTGTAGTTTTGGAGATACAAGCTAATTTTGTACTATGCGTTATTTCTTCTCGTAAAGAGTTTCCAATGCGTACGTATATGTCTTTACTCTGCAAAACTGTATTTCCTTATGAAGTGGTATTCTTACATATCCTTTCGAGAGAAAACTGTCCTGTGCCTTCTCTTTTGAGGCTACACACTTAGACATACACGCAACATGAAAGCTTTTCGACTTACAACGTGTTGTTTAGGAAAAACAAGATAATTTCGCACGATGCGGGATTTCCTTAAAACGTGATTTTCTGAAAAATTTTGACGAAAGAAAATTCTCCTTTTGGTTCTCTTTAGATGCTACATGTTAAGACGTACACGCCACAACAATTCTTTTCGAGATACAACGTGTAGTTTTGGAGATACAAGCTAATTTTGTACTATGCGTTATTTCTTCTCGTAAAGAGTTTCCAATGCGTACGTATATGTCTTTACTCTGCAAAACTGTATTTCCTTATGAAGTGGTATTCTTACATATCCTTTCGAGAGAAAACTGTCCTGTGCCTTCTCTTTTGAGGCTACACACTTAGACATACACGCAACATGAAAGCTTTTCGACTTACAACGTGTTGTTTAGGAAAAACAAGATAATTTCGCACGATGCGGGATTTCCTTAAAACGTGATTTTCTGAAAAATTTTGACGAAAGAAAATTCTCCTTTTGGTTCTCTTTAGATGCTACATGTTAAGACGTACACGCCACAACAATTCTTTTCGAGATACAACGTGTAGTTTTGGAGATACAAGCTAATTTTGTACTATGCGTTATTTCTTCTCGTAAAGAGTTTCCAATGCGTACGCATATGTCTTTACTCTGCAAAACTGTATTTCCTTATGAAGTGGTATTCTTACATATCCTTTCGAGAGAAAACTGTCCTGTGCCTTCTCTTTTGAGGCTACACACTTAGACATACACGCAACATGAAAGCTTTTCGACTTACAACGTGTTGTTTAGGAAAAACAAGATAATTTCGCACGATGCGGGATTTCCTTAAAACGTGATTTTCTGAAAATTTTTGACGCAAGAAAATTCTCCTTTTGGTTCCCTTTAGATGCTACATGTTAAGACGTACACGCCACAACAATTCTTTTCGAGATACAACGTGTAGTTTTGGAGATACAAGCTAATTTTGTACTATGCGTTATTTCTTCTCGTAAAGAGTTTCCAATGCGTACGTATATGTCTTTACTCTGCAAAACTGTATTTCCTTATGAAGTGGTATTCTTACATATCCTTTCGAGAGAAAACTGTCCTGTGCCTTCTCTTTTGAGGCTACACACTTAGACATACACGCAACATAAAAGCTTTTCGACTTACAACGTGTTGTTTAGGAAAAACAAGATAATTTCGCACGATGCGGGATTTCCTTAAAACGTGATTTTCTGAAAAATTTTGACGAAAGAAAATTCTCCTTTTGGTTGTCTTTAGATGCTACATGTTAAGACGTACACGCCACAACAATTCTTTTCGAGATACAACGTGTAGTTTTGGAGATACAAGCTAATTTTGTACTATACTTTATTTCTTCTCGTAAAGAGTTTCCAATGCGTACGTATATGTCTTTACTCTGCAAAACTGTATTTCCTTATGAAGTGGCATTCTTACATATCCTTTCGAGAGAAAACTGTCCTGTGCCTTCTCTTTTGAGGCTACACACTTAGACATACACGCAACATGAAAGCATTTCGACTTACAACGTGTTGTTTAGGAAAAACAAGATAATTTCGCACGATGCGGGATTTCCTTAAAACGTGATTTTCTGAAAAATTTTGACGAAAGAAAATTCTCCTTTTGGTTCTCTTTAGATGCTACATGTTAAGACGTACACGCCACAACAATTCTTTTCGAGATACAACGTGTAGTTTTGGAGATACAAGCTAATTTTGTACTATGCGTTATTTCTTCTCGTAAAGAGTTTCCAATGCGTACGCATATGTCTTTACTCTGCAAAACTGTATTTCCTTATGAAGTGGTATTCTTACATATCCTTTCGAGAGAAAACTGTCCTGTGCCTTCTCTTTTGAGGCTACACACTTAGACATACACGCAACATGAAAGCTTTTCGACTTACAACGTGTTGTTTAGGAAAAACAAGATAATTTCGCACGATGCGGGATTTCCTTAAAACGTGATTTTCTGAAAATTTTTGACGCAAGAAAATTCTCCTTTTGGTTCCCTTTAGATGCTACATGTTAAGACGTACACGCCACAACAATTCTTTTCGAGATACAACGTGTAGTTTTGGAGATACAAGCTAATTTTGTACTATGCGTTATTTCTTCTCGTAAAGAGTTTCCAATGCGTACGTATATGTCTTTACTCTGCAAAACTGTATTTCCTTATGAAGTGGTATTCTTACATATCCTTTCGAGAGAAAACTGTCCTGTGCCTTCTCTTTTGAGGCTACACACTTAGACATACACGCAACATGAAAGCTTTTCGACTTACAACGTGTTGTTTAGGAAAAACAAGATAATTTCGCACGATGCGGGATTTCCTTAAAACGTGATTTTCTGAAAAATTTTGACGAAAGAAAATTCTCCTTTTGGTTCCCTTTAGATGCTACATGTTAAGACGTACACGCCACAACAATTCTTTTCGAGATACAACGTGTAGTTTTGGAGATACAAGCTAATTTTGTACTATGCGTTATTTCTTCTCGTAAAGAGTTTCCAATGCGTACATATATGTCTTTACTCTGCAAAACTGTATTTCCTTATGAAGTGGTATTCTTACATATCCTTTCGAGAGAAAACTGTCCTGTGCCTTCTCTTTTGAGGCTACACACTTAGACATACACGCAACATGAAAGCTTTTCGACTTACAACGTGTTGTTTAGGAAAAACAAGATAATTTCGCACGATGCGGGATTTCCTTAAAACGTGATTTTCTGAAAAATTTTGACGAAAGAAAATTCTCCTTTTGGTTCCCTTTAGATGCTACATGTTAAGACGTACACGCCACAACAATTCTTTTCGAGATACAACGTGTAGTTTTGGAGATACAAGCTAATTTTGTACTATGCGTTATTTCTTCTCGTAAAGAGTTTCCAATGCGTACGTATATGTCTTTACTCTGCAAAACTGTATTTCCTTATGAAGTGGTATTCTTACATATCCTTTCGAGAGAAAACTGTCCTGTGCCTTCTCTTTTGAGGCTACACACTTAGACATACACGCAACATGAAAGCTTTTCGACTTACAACGTGTTGTTTAGGAAAAACAAGATAATTTCGCACGATGCGGGATTTCCTTAAAACGTGATTTTCTGAAAAATTTTGACGAAAGAAAATTCTCCTTTTGGTTCTCTTTAGATGCTACATGTTAAGACGTACACGCCACAACAATTCTTTTCGAGATACAACGTGTAGTTTTGGAGATACAAGCTAATTTTGTACTATGCGTTATTTCTTCTCGTAAAGAGTTTCCAATGCGTACGCATATGTCTTTACTCTGCAAAACTGTATTTCCTTATGAAGTGGTATTCTTACATATCCTTTCGAGAGAAAACTGTCCTGTGCCTTCTCTTTTGAGGCTACACACTTAGACATACACGCAACATGAAAGCTTTTCGACTTACAACGTGTTGTTTAGGAAAAACAAGATAATTTCGCACGATGCGGGATTTCCTTAAAACGTGATTTTCTGAAAATTTTTGACGCAAGAAAATTCTCCTTTTGGTTCCCTTTAGATGCTACATGTTAAGACGTACACGCCACAACAATTCTTTTCGAGATACAACGTGTAGTTTTGGAGATACAAGCTAATTTTGTACTATGCGTTATTTCTTCTCGTAAAGAGTTTCCAATGCGTACGTATATGTCTTTACTCTGCAAAACTGTATTTCCTTATGAAGTGGTATTCTTACATATCCTTTCGAGAGAAAACTGTCCTGTGCCTTCTCTTTTGAGGCTACACACTTAGACATACACCCAACATGAAAGCTTTTCGACTTACAACGTGTTGTTTAGGAAAAACAAGATAATTTCGCACGATGCGGGATTTCCTTAAAACGTGATTTTCTGAAAAATTTTGACGAAAGAAAATTCTCCTTTTGGTTCCCTTTAGATGCTACATGTTAAGACGTACACGCCACAACAATTCTTTTCGAGATACAACGTGTAGTTTTGGAGATACAAGCTAATTTTGTACTATGCGTTATTTCTTCTCGTAAAGAGTTTCCAATGCGTACGTATATGTCTTTACTCTGCAAAACTGTATTTCCTTATGAAGTGGTATTCTTACATATCCTGTCGAGAGAAAACTGTCCTGTGCCTTCACTTTTGAGGCTACACACTTAGACATACACGCAACATGAAAGCTTTTCGACTTACAACGTGTTGTTTAGGAAAAACAAGATAATTTCGCACGATGCGGGATTTCCTTAAAACGTGATTTTCTGAAAAATTTTGACGAAAGAAAATTCTCCTTTTGGTTCCCTTTAGATGCTACATGTTAAGACGTACACGCCACAACAATTCTTTTCGAGATACAACGTGTAGTTTTGGAGATACAAGCTAATTTTGTACTATGCGTTATTTCTTCTCGTAAAGAGTTTCCAATGCGTACGTATATGTCTTTACTCTGCAAAACTGTATTTCCTTATGAAGTGGTATTCTTACATATCCTTTCGAGAGAAAACTGTCCTGTGCCTTCTCTTTTGAGGCTACACACTTAGACATACACGCAACATGAAAGCTTTTCGACTTACAACGTGTTGTTTAGGAAAAACAAGATAATTTCGCACGATGCGGGATTTCCTTAAAACGTGATTTTCTGAAAAATTTTGACGAAAGAAAATTCTCCTTTTGGTTCCCTTTAGATGCTACATGTTAAGACGTACACGCCACAACAATTCTTTTCGAGATACAACGTGTAGTTTTGGAGATACAAGCTAATTTTGTACTATGCGTTATTTCTTCTCGTAAAGAGTTTCCAATGCGTACGCATATGTCTTTACTCTGCAAAACTGTATTTCCTTATGAAGTGGTATTCTTACATATCCTGTCGAGAGAAAACTGTCCTGTGCCTTCTCTTTTGAGGCTACACACTTAGACATACACGCAACATGAAAGCTTTTCGACTTACAACGTGTTGTTTAGGAAAAACAAGATAATTTCGCACGATGCGGGATTTCCTTAAAACGTGATTTTCTGAAAAATTTTGACGAAAGAAAATTCTCCTTTTGGTTCCCTTTAGATGCTACATGTTAAGACGTACACGCCACAACAATTCTTTTCGAGATACAACGTGTAGTTTTGGAGATACAAGCTAATTTTGTACTATGCGTTATTTCTTGTCGTAAAGAGTTTCCAATGCGTACGTATATGTCTTTACTCTGCAAAACTGTATTTCCTTATGAAGGGGTATTCTTACATATCCTTTCGAGAGAAAACTGTCCTGTGCCTTCTCTTTTGAGGCTACACACTTAGACATACACGCAACATAAAAGCTTTTCGACTTACAACGTGTTGTTTAGGAAAAACAAGATAATTTCGCACGATGCGGGATTTCCTTAAAACGTGATTTTCTGAAAAATTTTGACGAAAGAAAATTCTCCTTTTGGTTGTCTTTAGATGCTACATGTTAAGACGTACACGCCACAACAATTCTTTTCGAGATACAACGTGTAGTTTTGGAGATACAAGCTAATTTTGTACTATGCGTTATTTCTTCTCGTAAAGAGTTTCCAATGCGTACGTATATGTCTTTACTCTGCAAAACTGTATTTCCTTATGAAGTGGCATTCTTACATATCCTTTCGAGAGAAAACTGTCCTGTGCCTTCTCTTTTGAGGCTACACACTTAGACATACACGCAACATGAAAGCTTTTCGACTTACAACGTGTTGTTTAGGAAAAACAAGATAATTTCGCACGATGCAGGATTTCCTTAAAACGTGATTTTCTGAAAAATTTTGACGAAAGAAAATTCTCCTTTTGGTTCTCTTTAGATGCTACATGTTAAGACGTACACGCCACAACAATTCTTTTCGAGATACAACGTGTAGTTTTGGAGATACAAGCTAATTTTGTACTATGCGTTATTTCTTCTCGTAAAGAGTTTCCAATGGGTACGTATATGTCTTTACTCTGCAAAACTGTATTTCCTTATGAAGTGGTATTCTTACATATCCTTTCGAGAGAAAACTGTCCTGTGCCTTCTCTTTTGAGGCTACACACTTAGACATACACGCAACATGAAAGCTTTTCGACTTACAACGTGTTGTTTAGGAAAAACAAGATAATTTCGCACGATGCGGGATTTCCTTAAAACGTGATTTTCTGAAAAATTTTGACGAAAGAAAATTCTCCTTTTGGTTCTCTTTAGATGCTACATGTTAAGACGTACACGCCACAACAATTCTTTTCGAGATACAACGTGTAGTTTTGGAGATACAAGCTAATTTTGTACTATGCGTTATTTCTTCTCGTAAAGAGTTTCCAATGCGTACGTATATGTCTTTACTCTGCAAAACTGTATTTCCTTATGAAGTGGTATTCTTACATATCCTTTCGAGAGAAAACTGTCCTGTGCCTTCTCTTTTGAGGCTACACACTTAGACATACACGCAACATGAAAGCTTTTCGACTTACAACGTGTTGTTTAGGAAAAACAAGATAATTTCGCACGATGCGGGATTTCCTTAAAACGTGATTTTCTGAAAAATTTTGACGAAAGAAAATTCTCCTTTTGGTTCTCTTTAGATGCTACATGTTAAGACGTACACGCCACAACAATTCTTTTCGAGATACAACGTGTAGTTTTGGAGATACAAGCTAATTTTGTACTATGCGTTATTTCTTCTCGTAAAGAGTTTCCAATGCGTACGTATATGTCTTTACTCTGCAAAACTGTATTTCCTTATGAAGTGGTATTCTTACATATCCTGTCGAGAGAAAACTGTCCTGTGCCTTCTCTTTTGAGGCTACACACTTAGACATACACGCAACATGAAAGCTTTTCGACTTACAACGTGTTGTTTAGGAAAAACAAGATAATTTCGCACGATGCGGGATTTCCTTAAAACGTGATTTTCTGAAAAATTTTGACGAAAGAAAATTCTCCTTTTGGTTCTCTTTAGATGCTACATGTTAAGACGTACACGCCACAACAATTCTTTTCGAGATACAACGTGTAGTTTTGGAGATACAAGCTAATTTTGTACTATGCGTTATTTCTTCTCGTAAAGAGTTTCCAATGCGTACGTATATGTCTTTACTCTGCAAAACTGTATTTCCTTATGAAGTGGTAATCTTACATATCCTTTCGAGTTAAAACTGTCCTGTGCCTTCTCTTTTGAGGCTACACACTTAGACATACACGCAACATGAAAGCTTTTCGACTTACAACGTGTTGTTTAGGAAAAACAAGATAATTTCGCACGATGCGGGATTTCCTTAAAACGTGATTTTCTGAAAAATTTTGACGAAAGAAAATTCTCCTTTTGGTTCCCTTTAGATGCTACATGTTAAGACGTACACGCCACAACAATTCTTTTCGAGATACAACGTGTAGTTTTGGAGATACAAGCTAATTTTGTACTATGCGTTATTTCTTCTCGTAAAGAGTTTCCAATGCGTACGTATATGTCTTTACTCTGCAAAACTGTATTTCCTTATGAAGTGGTATTCTTACATATCCTGTCGAGAGAAAACTGTCCTGTGCCTTCTCTTTTGAGGCTACACACTTAGACATACACGCAACATGAAAGCTTTTCGACTTACAACGTGTTGTTTAGGAAAAACAAGATAATTTCGCACGATGCGGGATTTCCTTAAAACGTGATTTTCTGAAAAATTTTGACGAAAGAAAATTCTCCTTTTGGTTCTCTTTAGATGCTACATGTTAAGACGTACACGCCACAACAATTCTTTTCGAGATACAACGTGTAGTTTTGGAGATACAAGCTAATTTTGTACTATGCGTTATTTCTTCTCGTAAAGAGTTTCCAATGCGTACATATATGTCTTTACTCTGCAAAACTGTATTTCCTTATGAAGTGGTATTCTTACATATCCTTTCGAGAGAAAACTGTCCTGTGCCTTCTCTTTTGAGGCTACACACTTAGACATACACGCAACATGAAAGCTTTTCGACTTACAACGTGTTGTTTAGGAAAAACAAGATAATTTCGCACGATGCGGGATTTCCTTAAAACGTGATTTTCTGAAAAATTTTGACGAAAGAAAATTCTCCTTTTGGTTCTCTTTAGATGCTACATGTTAAGACGTACACGCCACAACAATTCTTTTCGAGATACAACGTGTAGTTTTGGAGATACAAGCTAATTTTGTACTATGCGTTATTTCTTCTCGTAAAGAGTTTCCAATGCGTACGTATATGTCTTTACTCTGCAAAACTGTATTTCCTTATGAAGTGGCATTCTTACATATCCTGTCGAGAGAAAACTGTCCTGTGCCTTCTCTTTTGAGGCTACACACTTAGACATACACGCAACATGAAAGCTTTTCGACTTACAACGTGTTGTTTAGGAAAAACAAGATAATTTCGCACGATGCGGGATTTCCTTAAAACGTGATTTTCTGAAAAATTTTGACGAAAGAAAATTCTCCTTTTGGTTCTCTTTAGATGCTACATGTTAAGACGTACACGCCACAACAATTCTTTTCGAGATACAACGTGTAGTTTTGGAGATACAAGCTAATTTTGTACTATGCGTTATTTCTTCTCGTAAAGAGTTTCCAATGCGTACGTATATGTCTTTACTCTGCAAAACTGTATTTCCTTATGAAGTGGTATTCTTACATATCCTTTCGAGAGAAAACTGTCCTGTGCCTTCTCTTTTGAGGCTACACACTTAGACATACACGCAACATGAAAGCTTTTCGACTTACAACGTGTTGTTTAGGAAAAACAAGATAATTTCGCACGATGCGGGATTTCCTTAAAACGTGATTTTCTGAAAAATTTTGACGAAAGAAAATTCTCCTTTTGGTTCTCTTTAGATGCTACATGTTAAGACGTACACGCCACAACAATTCTTTTCGAGATACAACGTGTAGTTTTGGAGATACAAGCTAATTTTGTACTATGCGTTATTTCTTCTCGTAAAGAGTTTCCAATGCGTACGTATATGTCTTTACTCTGCAAAACTGTATTTCCTTATGAAGTGGTATTCTTACATATCCTTTCGAGAGAAAACTGTCCTGTGCCTTCTCTTTTGAGGCTACACACTTAGACATACACGCAACATGAAAGCTTTTCGACTTACAACGTGTTGTTTAGGAAAAACAAGATAATTTCGCACGATGCGGGATTTCCTTAAAACGTGATTTTCTGAAAAATTTTGACGAAAGAAAATTCTCCTTTTGGTTCTCTTTAGATGCTACATGTTAAGACGTACACGCCACAACAATTCTTTTCGAGATACAACGTGTAGTTTTGGAGATACAAGCTAATTTTGTACTATGCGTTATTTCTTCTCGTAAAGAGTTTCCAATGCGTACGCATATGTCATTACTCTGCAAAACTGTATTTCCTTATGAAGTGGTATTCTTACATATCCTTTCGAGAGAAAACTGTCCTGTGCCTTCTCTTTTGAGGCTACACACTTAGACATACACGCAACATGAAAGCTTTTCGACTTACAACGTGTTGTTTAGGAAAAACAAGATAATTTCGCACGATGCGGGATTTCCTTAAAACGTGATTTTCTGAAAAATTTTGACGCAAGAAAATTCTCCTTTTGGTTCTCTTTAGATGCTACATGTTAAGACGTACACGCCACAACAATTCTTTTCGAGATACAACGTGTAGTTTTGGAGATACAAGCTAATTTTTTACTATGCGTTATTTCTTCTCGTAAAGAGTTTCCAATGCGTACGTATATGTCTTTACTCTGCAAAACTGTATTTCCTTATGAAGTGGTATTCTTACATATCCTTTCGAGAGAAAACTGTCCTGTGCCTTCTCTTTTGAGGCTACACACTTAGACATACACGCAACATGAAAGCTTTTCGACTTACAACGTGTTGTTTAGGAAAAACAAGATAATTTCGCACGATGCGGGATTTCCTTAAAACGTGATTTTCTGAAAAATTTTGACGAAAGAAAATTCTCCTTTTGGTTCTCTTTAGATGCTACATGTTAAGACGTACACGCCACAACAATTCTTTTCGAGATACAACGTGTAGTTTTGGAGATACAAGCTAATTTTGTACTATGCGTTATTTCTTCTCGTAAAGAGTTTCCAATGCGTACGTATATGTCTTTACTCTGCAAAACTGTATTTCCTTATGAAGTGGTATTCTTACATATCCTGTCGAGAGAAAACTGTCCTGTGCCTTCTCTTTTGAGGCTACACACTTAGACATACACGCAACATGAAAGCTTTTCGACTTACAACGTGTTGTTTAGGAAAAACAAGATAATTTCGCACGATGCGGGATTTCCTTAAAACGTGATTTTCTGAAAAAATTTGACGAAAGAAAATTCTCCTTTTGGTTCTCTTTAGATGCTACATGTTAAGACGTACACGCCACAACAATTCTTTTCGAGATACAACGTGTAGTTTTGGAGATACAAGCTAATTTTGTACTATGCGTTATTTCTTCTCGTAAAGAGTTTCCAATGCGTACATATATGTCTTTACTCTGCAAAACTGTATTTCCTTATGAAGTGGTATTCTTACATATCCTTTCGAGAGAAAACTGTCCTGTGCCTTCTCTTTTGAGGCTACACACTTAGACATACACGCAACATGAAAGCTTTTCGACTTACAACGTGTTGTTTAGGAAAAACAAGATAATTTCGCACGATGCGGGATTTCCTTAAAACGTGATTTTCTGAAAAATTTTGACGAAAGAAAATTCTCCTTTTGGTTCTCTTTAGATGCTACATGTTAAGACGTACACGCCACAACAATTCTTTTCGAGATACAACGTGTAGTTTTGGAGATACAAGCTAATTTTGTACTATGCGTTATTTCTTCTCGTAAAGAGTTTCCAATGCGTACGTATATGTCTTTACTCTGCAAAACTGTATTTCCTTATGAAGTGGTATTCTTACATATCCTGTCGAGAGAAAACTGTCCTGTGCCTTCTCTTTTGAGGCTACACACTTAGACATACACGCAACATGAAAGCTTTTCGACTTACAACGTGTTGTTTAGGAAAAACAAGATAATTTCGCACGATGCGGGATTTCCTTAAAACGTGATTTTCTGAAAAATTTTGACGAAAGAAAATTCTCCTTTTGGTTCTCTTTAGATGCTACATGTTAAGACGTACACGCCACAACAATTCTTTTCGAGATACAACGTGTAGTTTTGGAGATACAAGCTAATTTTGTACTATGCGTTATTTCTTCTCGTAAAGAGTTTCCAATGCGTACGTATATGTCTTTACTCTGCAAAACTGTATTTCCTTATGAAGTGGTATTCTTACATATCCTTTCGAGAGAAAACTGTCCTGTGCCTTCTCTTTTGAGGCTACACACTTAGACATACACGCAACATGAAAGCTTTTCGACTTACAACGTGTTGTTTAGGAAAAACAAGATAATTTCGCACGATGCGGGATTTCCTTAAAACGTGATTTTCTGAAAAATTTTGACGCAAGAAAATTCTCCTTTTGGTTCCCTTTAGATGCTACATGTTAAGACGTACACGCCACAACAATTCTTTTCGAGATACAACGTGTAGTTTTGGAGATACAAGCTAATTTTGTACTATGCGTTATTTCTTCTCGTAAAGAGTTTCCAATGCGTACGTATATGTCTTTACTCTGCAAAACTGTATTTCCTTATGAAGTGGTATTCTTACATATCCTTTCGAGAGAAAACTGTCCTGTGCCTTCTCTTTTGAGGCTACACACTTAGACATACACGCAACATGAAAGCTTTTCGACTTACAACGTGTTGTTTAGGAAAAACAAGATAATTTCGCACGATGCGGGATTTCCTTAAAACGTGATTTTCTGAAAAATTTTGACGAAAGAAAATTCTCCTTTTGGTTCTCTTTAGATGCTACATGTTAAGACGTACACGCCACAACAATTCTTTTCGAGATACAACGTGTAGTTTTGGAGATACAAGCTAATTTTGTACTATGCGTTATTTCTTCTCGTAAAGACTTTCCAATGCGTACGTATATGTCTTTACTCTGCAAAACTGTATTTCCTTATGAAGTGGTATTCTTACATATCCTTTCGAGAGAAAACTGTCCTGTGCCTTCTCTTTTGAGGCTACACACTTAGACATACACGCAACATGAAAGCTTTTCGACTTACAACGTGTTGTTTAGGAAAAACAAGATAATTTCGCACGATGCGGGATTTCCTTAAAACGTGATTTTCTGAAAAATTTTGACGAAAGAAAATTCTCCTTTTGGTTCCCTTTAGATGCTACATGTTAAGACGTACATGCCACAACAATTCTTTTCGAGATACAACGTGTAGTTTTGGAGATACAAGCTAATTTTGTACTATGCGTTATTTCTTCTCGTAAAGAGTTTCCAATGCGTACGTAAATGTCTTTACTCTGCAAAACTGTATTTCCTTATGAAGTGGTATTCTTACATATCCTTTCGAGAGAAAACTGTCCTGTGCCTTCTCTTTTGAGCCTACACACTTAGACATACACGCAACATGGAAGCTTTTCGACTTACAACGTGTTGTTTAGGAAAAACAAGATAATTTCGCACGATGCGGGATTTCCTTAAAACGTGATTTTCTGAAAAATTTTGACGAAAGAAAATTCTCCTTTTGGTTCTCTTTAGATGCTACATGTTAAGACGTACACGCCACAACAATTCTTTTCGAGATACAACGTGTAGTTTTGGAGATACAAGCTAATTTTGTACTATGCGTTATTTCTTCTCGTAAAGAGTTTCCAATGCGTACGTATATGTCTTTACTCTGCAAAACTGTATTTCTTTATGAAGTGGTATTCTTACATATCCTTTCGAGAGAAAACTGTCCTGTGCCTTCTCTTTTGAGGCTACACACTTAGACATACACGCAACATGAAAGCTTTTCGACTTACAACGTGTTGTTTAGGAAAAACAAGATAATTTCGCACGATGCGGGATTTCCTTAAAACGTGATTTTCTGAAAAATTTTGACGAAAGAAAATTCTCCTTTTGGTTCTCTTTAGATGCTACATGTTAAGACGTACACGCCACAACAATTATTTTCGAGATACAACGTGTAGTTTTGGAGATACAAGCTAATTTTTTACTATGCGTTATTTCTTCTCGTAAAGAGTTTCCAATGCGGACGCGTATGTCTTTACTCTGCAAAACTGTATTTCCTTATGAAGTGGTATTCTTACATATCCTTTCGAGAGAAAACTGTCCTGTGCCTTCTCTTTTGAGGCTACACACTTACACATACACGCAACATGAAAGCTTTTCGACTTACAACGTGTTGTTTAGGAAAAACAAGATAATTTCGCGCGATGCGGGATTTCCTTAAAACGTGATTTTCTGAAAAATTTTGACGAAAGAAAATTCTCCTTTTGGTTCTCTTTAGATGCTACATGTTAAGACGTACACGCCACAACAATTCTTTTCGAGATACAACGTGTAGTTTTGGAGATACAAGCTAATTTTGTACTATGCGTTATTTCTTCTCGTAAAGAGTTTCCAATGCGTACGTATATGTCTTTACTCTGCAAAACTGTATTTCCTTATGAAGTGGTATTCTTACATATCCTTTCGAGAGAAAACTGTCCTGTGCCTTCTCTTTTGAGGCTACACACTTAGACATACACGCAACATGAAAGCTTTTCGACTTACAACGTGTTGTTTAGGAAAAACAAGATAATTTCGCACGATGCGGGATTTCCTTAAAACGTGATTTTCTGAAAAATTTTGACGAAAGAAAATTCTCCTTTTGGTTCTCTTTAGATGCTACATGTTAAGACGTACACGCCACAACAATTCTTTTCGAGATACAACGTGTAGTTTTGGAGATACAAGCTAATTTTGTACTATGCGTTATTTCTTCTCGTAAAGAGTTTCCAATGCGTACGTATATGTCTTTACTCTGCAAAACTGTATTTCCTTATGAAGTGGTATTCTTACATATCCTTTCGAGAGAAAACTGTCCTGTGCCTTCTCTTTTGAGGCTACACACTTAGACATACACGCAACATGAAAGCTTTTCGACTTACAACGTGTTGTTTAGGAAAAACAAGATAATTTCGCACGATGCGGGATTTCCTTAAAACGTGATTTTCTGAAAAATTTTGACGAAAGAAAATTCTCCTTTTGGTTCCCTTTAGATGCTACATGTTAAGACGTACACGCCACAACAATTCTTTTCGAGATACAACGTGTAGTTTTGGAGATACAAGCTAATTTTGTACTATGCGTTATTTCTTCTCGTAAAGAGTTTCCAATGCGTACGCATATGTCTTTACTCTGCAAAACTGTATTTCCTTATGAAGTGGTATTCTTACATATCCTTTCGAGAGAAAACTGTCCTGTGCCTTCTCTTTTGAGGCTACACACTTAGACATACACGCAACATGAAAGCTTTTCGACTTACAACGTGTTGTTTAGGAAAAACAAGATAATTTCGCACGATGCGGGATTTCCTTAAAACGTGATTTTCTGAAAATTTTTGACGCAAGAAAATTCTCCTTTTGGTTCTCTTTAGATGCTACATGTTAAGACGTACACGCCACAACAATTCTTTTCGAGATACAACGTGTAGTTTTGGAGATACAAGCTAATTTTGTACTATGCGTTATTTCTTCTCGTAAAGAGTTTCCAATGCGTACGTATATGTCTTTACTCTGCAAAACTGTATTTCCTTATGAAGTGGTATTCTTACATATCCTTTCGAGAGAAAACTGTCCTGTGCCTTCTCTTTTGAGGCTACACACTTAGACATACACGCAACATGAAAGCTTTTCGACTTACAACGTGTTGTTTAGGAAAAACAAGATAATTTCGCACGATGCGGGATTTCCTTAAAACGTGATTTTCTGAAAAATTTTGACGAAAGAAAATTCTCCTTTTGGTTCCCTTTAGATGCTACATGTTAAGACGTACATGCCACAACAATTCTTTTCGAGATACAACGTGTAGTTTTGGAGATACAAGCTAATTTTGTACTATGCGTTATTTCTTCTCGTAAAGAGTTTCCAATGCGTACGTAAATGTCTTTACTCTGCAAAACTGTATTTCCTTATGAAGTGGTATTCTTACATATCCTTTCGAGAGACAACTGTCCTGTGCCTTCTCTTTTGAGGCTACACACTTAGACATACACGCAACATGAAAGCTTTTCGACTTACAACGTGTTGTTTAGGAAAAACAAGATAATTTCGCACGATGCGGGATTTCCTTAAAACGTGATTTTCTGAAAAATTTTGACGAAAGAAAATTCTCCTTTTGGTTGTCTTTAGATGCTACATGTTAAGACGTACACGCCACAACAATTCTTTTCGAGATACAACGTGTAGTTTTGGAGATACAAGCTAATTTTGTACTATGCGTTATTTCTTCTCGTAAAGAGTTTCCAATGCGTACGTATATGTCTTTACTCTGCAAAACTGTATTTCCTTATGAAGTGGTATTCTTACATATCCTTTCGAGAGAAAACTGTCCTGTGCCTTCTCTTTTGAGGCTACACACTTAGACATACACGCAACATGAAAGCTTTTCGACTTACAACGTGTTGTTTAGGAAAAACAAGATAATTTCGCACGATGCGGGATTTCCTTAAAACGTGATTTTCTGAAAAATTTTGACGAAAGAAAATTCTCCTTTTGGTTCTCTTTAGATGCTACATGTTAAGACGTACACGCCACAACAATTCTTTTCGAGATACCACGTGTAGTTTTGGAGATACATGCTAATTTTGTACTATGCGTTATTTCTTCTCGTAAAGAGTTTCCAATGCGGACGTATATGTCTTTACTCTGCAAAACTGTATTTCCTTATGAAGTGGTATTCTTACATATCCTTTCGAGAGAAAACTGTCCTGTGCCTTCTCTTTTGAGGCTACACACTTAGACATACACGCAACATGAAAGCTTTTCGACTTACAACGTGTTGTTTAGGAAAAACAAGATAATTTCGCACGATGCGGGATTTCCTTAAAACGTGATTTTCTGAAAAATGTTGACGAAAGAAAATTCTCCTTTTGGTTCTCTTTAGATGCTACATGTTAAGACGTACACGCCACAACAATTCTTTTCGAGATACAACGTGTAGTTTTGGAGATACAAGCTAATTTTGTACTATGCGTTTTTTCTTCTCGTAAAGAGTTTCCAATGCGTACGTATATGTCTTTACTCTGCAAAACTGTATTTCCTTATGAAGTGGTATTCTTACATATCCTTTCGAGAGAAAACTGTCCTGTGCCTTCTCTTTTGAGGCTACACACTTAGACATACACGCAACATGAAAGCTTTTCGACTTACAACGTGTTGTTTAGGAAAAACAAGATAATTTCGCACGATGCGGGATTTCCTTAAAACGTGATTTTCTGAAAAATTTTGACGAAAGAAAATTCTCCTTTTGGTTCTCTTTAGATGCTACATGTTAAGACGTACACGCCACAACAATTCTTTTCGAGATACAACGTGTAGTTTTGGAGATACAAGCTAATTTTGTACTATGCGTTATTTCTTCTCGTAAAGAGTTTCCAATGCGTACGCATATGTCTTTACTCTGCAAAACTGTATTTCCTTATGAAGTGGTATTCTTACATATCCTTTCGAGAGAAAACTGTCCTGTGCCTTCTCTTTTGAGGCTACACACTTAGACATACACGCAACATGAAAGCTTTTCGACTTACAACGTGTTGTTTAGGAAAAACAAGATAATTTCGCACGATGCGGGATTTCCTTAAAAACGTGATTTTCTGAAAAATTTTGACGAAAGAAAATTCTCCTTTTGGTTCTCTTTAGATGCTACATGTTAAGACGTACACGCCACAACAATTCTTTTCGAGATACAACGTGTAGTTTTGGAGATACAAGCTAATTTTGTACTATGCGTTATTTCTTCTCGTAAAGAGTTTCCAATGCGTACGCATATGTCTTTACTCTGCAAAACTGTATTTCCTTATGAAGTGGTATTCTTACATATCCTTTCGAGAGAAAACTGTCCTGTGCCTTCTCTTTTGAGGCTACACACTTAGACATACACGCAACATGAAAGCTTTTCGACTTACAACGTGTTGTTTAGGAAAAACAAGATAATTTCGCACGATGCGGGATTTCCTTAAAACGTGATTTTCTGAAAAATTTTGACGAAAGAAAATTCTCCTTTTGGTTCCCTTTAGATGCTACATGTTAAGAAGTACACGCCACAACAATTCTTTTTCGAGATACAACGTGTAGTTTTGGAGATACAAGCTAATTTTTGTACTATGCGTTATTTCTTCTCGTAAAGAGTTTCCAATGCGTACGTATATGTCTTTACTCTGCAAAACTGTATTTCCTTATGAAGTGGTATTCTTACATATCCTTTCGAGAGAAAACTGTCCTGTGCCTTCTCTTTTGAGGCTACACACTTAGACATACACGCAACATGAAAGCTTTTCGACTTACAACGTGTTGTTTAGGAAAAACAAGATAATTTCGCACGATGCGGGATTTCCTTAAAACGTGATTTTCTGAAAAATTTTGACGAAAGAAAATTCTCCTTTTGGTTCTCTTTAGATGCTACATGTTAAGACGTACACGCCACAACAATTCTTTTCGAGATACAACGTGTAGTTTTGGAGATACAAGCTAATTTTGTACTATGCGTTATTTCTTCTCGTAAAGAGTTTCCAATGCGTACGCATATGTCTTTACTCTGCAAAACTGTATTTCCTTATGAAGTGGTATTCTTACATATCCTTTCGAGAGAAAACTGTCCTGTGCCTTCTCTTTTGAGGCTACACACTTAGACATACACGCAACATGAAAGCTTTTCGACTTACAACGTGTTGTTTAGGAAAAACAAGATAATTTCGCACGATGCGGGATTTCCTTAAAACGTGATTTTCTGAAAAATTTTGACGAAAGAAAATTCTCCTTTTGGTTCTCTTTAGATGCTACATGTTAAGACGTACACGCCACAAACAATTCTTTTCGAGATACAACGTGTAGTTTTGGAGATACAAGCTAATTTTGTACTATGCGTTATTTCTTCTCGTAAAGAGTTTCCAATGCGTACGCATATGTCTTTACTCTGCAAAAACTGTATTTCCTTATGAAGTGGTATTCTTACATATCCTTTCGAGAGAAAACTGTCCTGTGCCTTCTCTTTTGAGGCTACACACTTAGACATACACGCAACATGAAAGCTTTTCGACTTACAACGTGTTGTTTAGGAAAAACAAGATAATTTCGCACGATGCGGGATTTCCTTAAAACGTGATTTTCTGAAAAATTTTGACGAAAGAAAATTCTCCTTTTGGTTCCCTTTAGATGCTACATGTTAAGACGTACACGCCACAACAAATTCTTTTCGAGATACAACGTGTAGTTTTGGAGATACAAGCTAATTTTGTACTATGCGTTATTTCTTCTCGTAAAGAGTTTTCCAATGCGTAACGTATATGTCTTTACTCTGCAAAACTGTATTTCCTTATGAAGTGGTATTCTTACATATCCTTTCGAGAGAAAACTGTCCTGTGCCTTCTCTTTTGAGGCTACACACTTAGACATACACGCAACATGAAAGCTTTTCGACTTACAACGTGTTGTTTAGGAAAAAACAAGATAATTTCGCACGATGCGGGATTTCCTTAAAACGTGATTTTCTGAAAAATTTTGACGAAAGAAAATTCTCCTTTTGGTTCTCTTTAGATGCTACATGTTAAGACGTACACGCCACAAACAATTCTTTTCGAGATACAACGTGTAGTTTTGGAGATACAAGCTAATTTTGTACTATGCGTTATTTCTTCTCGTAAAGACTTTCCAATGCGTACGTATATGTCTTTACTCTGCAAAACTGTATTTCCTTATGAAGTGGTATTCTTACATATCCTTTCGAGAGAAAACTGTCCTGTGCCTTCTCTTTTGAGGCTACACACTTAGACATACACGCAACATGAAAGCTTTTCGACTTACAACGTGTTGTTTAGGAAAAACAAGATAATTTCGCACAATGCGGGATTTCCTTAAAACGTGATTTTCTGAAAAATTTTGACGAAAGAAAATTCTCCTTTTGGTTCCCTTTAGATGCTACATGTTAAGACGTACACGCCACAACAATTCTTTTCGAGATACAACGTGTAGTTTTGGAGATACAAGCTAATTTTGTACTATGCGTTATTTCTTCTCGTAAAGAGTTTCCAATGCGTACGTAAATGTCTTTACTCTGCAAAACTGTATTTCCTTATGAAGTGGTATTCTTACATATCCTTTCGAGAGAAAACTGTCCTGTGCCTTCTCTTTTGAGCCTACACACTTAGACATACACGCAACATGAAAGCTTTTCGACTTACAACGTGTTGTTTAGGAAAAACAAGATAATTTCGCACGATGCGGGATTTCCTTAAAACGTGATTTTCTGAAAAATTTTGACGAAAGAAAATTCTCCTTTTGGTTCTCTTTAGATGCTACATGTTAAGACGTACACGCCACAACAATTCTTTTCGAGATACAACGTGTAGTTTTGGAGATACAAGCTAATTTTGTACTATGCGTTATTTCTTCTCGTAAAGAGTTTCCAATGCGTACGTATATGTCTTTACTCTGCAAAACTGTATTTCCTTATGAAGTGGTATTCTTACATATCCTTTCGAGAGAAAACTGTCCTGTGCCTTCTCTTTTGAGGCTACACACTTAGACATACACGCAACATGAAAGCTTTTCGACTTACAACGTGTTGTTTAGGAAAAACAAGATAATTTCGCACGATGCGGGATTTCCTTAAAACGTGATTTTCTGAAAAATTTTGACGAAAGAAAATTCTCCTTTTGGTTCTCTTTAGATGCTACATGTTAAGACGTACACGCCACAACAATTATTTTCGAGATACAACGTGTAGTTTTGGAGATACAAGCTAATTTTGTACTATGCGTTATTTCTTCTCGTAAAGAGTTTCCAATGCGGACGTATATGTCTTTACTCTGCAAAACTGTATTTCCTTATGAAGTGGTATTCTTACATATCCTTTCGAGAGAAAACTGTCCTGTGCCTTCTCTTTTGAGGCTACACACTTACACATACACGCAACATGAAAAGCTTTTCGACTTACAAACGTGTTGTTTAGGAAAAACAAGATAATTTCGCACGATGCGGGATTTCCTTAAAACGTGATTTTCTGAAAAATTTTGACGAAAGAAAATTCTCCTTTTGGTTCTCTTTAGATGCTACATGTTAAGACGTACACGCCACAACAATTCTTTTCGAGATACAACGTGTAGTTTTGGAGATACAAGCTAATTTTGTACTATGCGTTATTTCTTCTCGTAAAGAGTTTCCAATGCGTACGCATATGTCTTTACTCTGCAAAACTGTATTTCCTTATGAAGTGGTATTCTTACATATCCTTTCGAGAGAAAACTGTCCTGTGCCTTCTCTTTTGAGGCTACACACTTAGACATACACGCAACATGAAAGCTTTTCGACTTACAACGTGTTGTTTAGGAAAAACAAGATAATTTCGCACGATGCGGGATTTCCTTAAAACGTGATTTTCTGAAAAATTTTGACGAAAGAAAATTCTCCTTTTGGTTCCCTTTAGATGCTACATGTTAAGACGTACACGCCACAACAATTCTTTTCGAGATACAACGTGTAGTTTTGGAGATACAAGCTAATTTTGTACTATGCGTTATTTCTTCTCGTAAAGAGTTTCCAATGCGTACGTATATGTCTTTACTCTGCAAAACTGTATTTCCTTATGAAGTGGTATTCTTACATATCCTTTCGAGAGAAAACTGTCCTGTGCCTTCTCTTTTGAGGCTACACACTTAGACATACACGCAACATGAAAGCTTTTCGACTTACAACGTGTTGTTTAGGAAAAACAAGATAATTTCGCACGATGCGGGATTTCCTTAAAACGTGATTTTCTGAAAAATTTTGACGAAAGAAAATTCTCCTTTTGGTTCCCTTTAGATGCTACATGTTAAGACGTACACGCCACAACAATTCTTTTCGAGATACAACGTGTAGTTTTGGAGATACAAGCTAATTTTGTACTATGCGTTATTTCTTCTCGTAAAGAGTTTCCAATGCGTACGTATATGTCTTTACTCTGCAAAACTGTATTTCCTTATGAAGTGGTATTCTTACATATCCTTTCGAGAGAAAACTGTCCTGTGCCTTCTCTTTTGAGGCTACACACTTAGACATACACGCAACATGAAAGCTTTTCGACTTACAACGTGTTGTTTAGGAAAAACAAGATAATTTCGCACGATGCGGGATTTCCTTAAAACGTGATTTTCTGAAAATTTTTGACGCAAGAAAATTCTCCTTTTGGTTCTCTTTAGATGCTACATGTTAAGACGTACACGCCACAACAATTCTTTTCGAGATACAACGTGTAGTTTTGGAGATACAAGCTAATTTTGTACTATGCGTTATTTCTTCTCGTAAAGAGTTTCCAATGCGTACGTATATGTCTTTACTCTGCAAAACTGTATTTCCTTATGAAGTGGTATTCTTACATATCCTTTCGAGAGAAAACTGTCCTGTGCCTTCTCTTTTGAGGCTACACACTTAGACATACACGCAACATGAAATCTTTTCGACTTACAACGTGTTGTTTAGGAAAAACAAGATAATTTCGCACGATGCGGGATTTCCTTAAAACGTGATTTTCTGAAAAATTTTGACGAAAGAAAATTCTCCTTTTGGTTCCCTTTAGATGCTACATGTTAAGACGTACATGCCACAACAATTCTTTTCGAGATACAACGTGTAGTTTTGGAGATACAAGCTAATTTTGTACTATGCGTTATTTCTTCTCGTAAAGAGTTTCCAATGCGTACGTAAATGTCTTTACTCTGCAAAACTGTATTTCCTTATGAAGTGGTATTCTTACATATCCTTTCGAGAGAAAACTGTCCTGTGCCTTCTCTTTTGAGGCTACACACTTAGACATACACGCAACATGAAAGCTTTTCGACTTACAACGTGTTGTTTAGGAAAAACAAGATAATTTCGCACGATGCGGGATTTCCTTAAAACGTGATTTTCTGAAAAATTTTGACGAAAGAAAATTCTCCTTTTGGTTGTCTTTAGATGCTACATGTTAAGACGTACACGCCACAACAATTCTTTTCGAGATACAACGTGTAGTTTTGGAGATACAAGCTAATTTTGTACTATGCGTTATTTCTTCTCGTAAAGAGTTTCCAATGCGTACGTATATGTCTTTACTCTGCAAAACTGTATTTCCTTATGAAGTGGTATTCTTACATATCCTTTCGAGAGAAAACTGTCCTGTGCCTTCTCTTTTGAGGCTACACACTTAGACATACACGCAACATGAAAGCTTTTCGACTTACAACGTGTTGTTTAGGAAAAACAAGATAATTTCGCACGATGCGGGATTTCCTTAAAACGTGATTTTCTGAAAAATTTTGACGAAAGAAAATTCTCCTTTTGGTTCTCTTTAGATGCTACATGTTAAGACGTACACGCCACAACAATTCTTTTCGAGATACCACGTGTAGTTTTGGAGATACATGCTAATTTTGTACTATGCGTTATTTCTTCTCGTAAAGAGTTTCCAATGCGGACGTATATGTCTTTACTCTGCAAAACTGTATTTCCTTATGAAGTGGTATTCTTACATATCCTTTCGAGAGAAAACTGTCCTGTGCCTTCTCTTTTGAGGCTACACACTTAGACATACACGCAACATGAAAGCTTTTCGACTTACAACGTGTTGTTTAGGAAAAACAAGATAATTTCGCACGATGCGGGATTTCCTTAAAACGTGATTTTCTGAAAAATGTTGACGAAAGAAAATTCTCCTTTTGGTTCTCTTTAGATGCTACATGTTAAGACGTACACGCCACAACAATTCTTTTCGAGATACAACGTGTAGTTTTGGAGATACAAGCTAATTTTGTACTATGCGTTTTTTCTTCTCGTAAAGAGTTTCCAATGCGTACGTATATGTCTTTACTCTGCAAAACTGTATTTCCTTATGAAGTGGTATTCTTACATATCCTTTCGAGAGAAAACTGTCCTGTGCCTTCTCTTTTGAGGCTACACACTTAGACATACACGCAACATGAAAGCTTTTCGACTTACAACGTGTTGTTTAGGAAAAACAAGATAATTTCGCACGATGCGGGATTTCCTTAAAACGTGATTTTCTGAAAAATTTTGACGAAAGAAAATTCTCCTTTTGGTTCTCTTTAGATGCTACATGTTAAGACGTACACGCCACAACAATTCTTTTCGAGATACAACGTGTAGTTTTGGAGATACAAGCTAATTTTGTACTATGCGTTATTTCTTCTCGTAAAGAGTTTCCAATGCGTACGTATATGTCTTTACTCTGCAAAACTGTATTTCCTTATGAAGTGGTATTCTTACATATCCTTTCGAGAGAAAACTGTCCTGTGCCTTCTCTTTTGAGGCTACACACTTAGACATACACGCAACATGAAAGCTTTTCGACTTACAACGTGTTGTTTAGGAAAAACAAGATAATTTCGCACGATGCGGGATTTCCTTAAAACGTGATTTTCTGAAAAATTTTGACGAAAGAAAATTCTCCTTTTGGTTCCCTTTAGATGCTACATGTTAAGACGTACACGCCACAACAATTCTTTTCGAGATACAACGTGTAGTTTTGGAGATACAAGCTAATTTTGTACTATGCGTTATTTCTTCTCGTAAAGAGTTTCCAATGCGTACGCATATGTCTTTACTCTGCAAAACTGTATTTCCTTATGAAGTGGTATTCTTACATATCCTTTCGAGAGAAAACTGTCCTGTGCCTTCTCTTTTGAGGCTACACACTTAGACATACACGCAACATGAAAGCTTTTCGACTTACAACGTGTTGTTTAGGAAAAACAAGATAATTTCGCACGATGCGGGATTTCCTTAAAACGTGATTTTCTGAAAAATTTTGACGAAAGAAAATTCTCCTTTTGGTACCCTTTAGATGCTACATGTTAAGACGTACACGCCACAACAATTCTTTTCGAGATACAACGTGTAGTTTTGGAGATACAAGCTAATTTTGTACTATGCGTTATTTCTTCTCGTAAAGAGTTTCCAATGCGTACGTATATGTCTTTACTCTGCAAAACTGTATTTCCTTATGAAGTGGTATTCTTACATATCCTTTCGAGAGAAAACTGTCCTGTGCCTTCTCTTTTGAGGCTACACACTTAGACATACACGCAACATGAAAGCTTTTCGACTTACAACGTGTTGTTTAGGAAAAACAAGATAATTTCGCACGATGCGGGATTTCCTTAAAACGTGATTTTCTGAAAAATTTTGACGAAAGAAAATTCTCCTTTTGGTTCTCTTTAGATGCTACATGTTAAGACGTACACGCCACAACAATTCTTTTCGAGATACAACGTGTAGTTTTGGAGATACAAGCTAATTTTGTACTATGCGTTATTTCTTCTCGTAAAGAGTTTCCAATGCGTACGCATATGTCTTTACTCTGCAAAACTGTATTTCCTTATGAAGTGGTATTCTTACATATCCTTTCGAGAGAAAACTGTCCTGTGCCTTCTCTTTTGAGGCTACACACTTAGACATACACGCAACATGAAAGCTTTTCGACTTACAACGTGTTGTTTAGGAAAAACAAGATAATTTCGCACGATGCGGGATTTCCTTAAAACGTGATTTTCTGAAAATTTTTGACGCAAGAAAATTCTCCTTTTGGTTCCCTTTAGATGCTACATGTTAAGACGTACACGCCACAACAATTCTTTTCGAGATACAACGTGTAGTTTTGGAGATACAAGCTAATTTTGTACTATGCGTTATTTCTTCTCGTAAAGAGTTTCCAATGCGTACGTATATGTCTTTACTCTGCAAAACTGTATTTCCTTATGAAGTGGTATTCTTACATATCCTTTCGAGAGAAAACTGTCCTGTGCCTTCTCTTTTGAGGCTACACACTTAGACATACACGCAACATAAAAGCTTTTCGACTTACAACGTGTTGTTTAGGAAAAACAAGATAATTTCGCACGATGCGGGATTTCCTTAAAACGTGATTTTCTGAAAAATTTTGACGAAAGAAAATTCTCCTTTTGGTTCTCTTTAGATGCTACATGTTAAGACGTACACGCCACAACAATTCTTTTCGAGATACCACGTGTAGTTTTGGAGATACATGCTAATTTTGTACTATGCGTTATTTCTTCTCGTAAAGAGTTTCCAATGCGTACGTATATGTCTTTACTCTGCAAAACTGTATTTCCTTATGAAGTGGTATTCTTACATATCCTTTCGAGAGAAAACTGTCCTGTGCCTTCTCTTTTGAGGCTACACACTTAGACATACACGCAACATGAAAGCTTTTCGACTTACAACGTGTTGTTTAGGAAAAACAAGATAATTTCGCACGATGCAGGATTTCCTTAAAACGTGATTTTCTGAAAAATGTTGACGAAAGAAAATTCTCCTTTTGGTTCTCTTTAGATGCTACATGTTAAGACGTACACGCCACAACAATTCTTTTCGAGATACAACGTGTAGTTTTGGAGATACAAGCTAATTTTGTACTATGCGTTATTTCTTCTCGTAAAGAGTTTCCAATGCGTACGTATATGTCTTTACTCTGCAAAACTGTATTTCCTTATGAAGTGGTATTCTTACATATCCTTTCGAGAGAAAACTGTCCTGTGCCTTCTCTTTTGAGGCTACACACTTAGACATACACGCAACATGAAAGCTTTTCGACTTACAACGTGTTGTTTAGGAAAAACAAGATAATTTCGCACGATGCGGGATTTCCTTAAAACGTGATTTTCTGAAAAATTTTGACGAAAGAAAATTCTCCTTTTGGTTCTCTTTAGATGCTACATGTTAAGACGTACACGCCACAACAATTCTTTTCGAGATACAACGTGTAGTTTTGGAGATACAAGCTAATTTTGTACTATGCGTTATTTCTTCTCGTAAAGAGTTTCCAATGCGTACGCATATGTCTTTACTCTGCAAAACTGTATTTCCTTATGAAGTGGTATTCTTACATATCCTTTCGAGAGAAAACTGTCCTGTGCCTTCTCTTTTGAGGCTACACACTTAGACATACACGCAACATGAAAGCTTTTCGACTTACAACGTGTTGTTTAGGAAAAACAAGATAATTTCGCACGATGCGGGATTTCCTTAAAACGTGATTTTCTGAAAAATTTTGACGAAAGAAAATTCTCCTTTTGGTTCCCTTTAGATGCTACATGTTAAGACGTACACGCCACAACAATTCTTTTCGAGATACAACGTGTAGTTTTGGAGATACAAGCTAATTTTGTACTATGCGTTATTTCTTCTCGTAAAGAGTTTCCAATGCGTACGTATATGTCTTTACTCTGCAAAACTGTATTTCCTTATGAAGTGGTATTCTTACATATCCTGTCGAGAGAAAACTGTCCTGTGCCTTCTCTTTTGAGGCTACACACTTAGACATACACGCAACATGAAAGCTTTTCGACTTACAACGTGTTGTTTAGGAAAAACAAGATAATTTCGCACGATGCGGGATTTCCTTAAAACGTGATTTTCTGAAAAATTTTGACGAAAGAAAATTCTCCTTTTGGTACCCTTTAGATGCTACATGTTAAGACGTACACGCCACAACAATTCTTTTCGAGATACAACGTGTAGTTTTGGAGATACAAGCTAATTTTGTACTATGCGTTATTTCTTCTCGTAAAGAGTTTCCAATGCGTACGTATATGTCTTTACTCTGCAAAACTGTATTTCCTTATGAAGTGGTATTCTTACATATCCTTTCGAGAGAAAACTGTCCTGTGCCTTCTCTTTTGAGGCTACACACTTAGACATACACGCAACATGAAAGCTTTTCGACTTACAAAGTATTGTTTAGGAAAAACAAGATAATTTCGCACGATGCGGGATTTCCTTAAAACGTGATTTTCTGAAAAATTTTGACGAAAGAAAATTCTCCTTTTGGTTCCCTTTAGATGCTACATGTTAAGACGTACACGCCACAACAATTCTTTTCGAGATACAACGTGTAGTTTTGGAGATACAAGCTAATTTTGTACTATGCGTTATTTCTTCTCGTAAAGAGTTTCCAATGCGTACGCATATGTCTTTACTCTGCAAAACTGTATTTCCTTATGAAGTGGTATTCTTACATATCCTTTCGAGAGAAAACTGTCCTGTGCCTTCTCTTTTGAGGCTACACACTTAGACATACACGCAACATGAAAGCTTTTCGACTTACAACGTGTTGTTTAGGAAAAACAAGATAATTTCGCACGATGCGGGATTTCCTTAAAACGTGATTTTCTGAAAAATTTTGACGAAAGAAAATTCTCCTTTTGGTTCCCTTTAGATGCTACATGTTAAGACGTACACGCCACAACAATTCTTTTCGAGATACAACGTGTAGTTTTGGAGATACAAGCTAATTTTGTACTATGCGTTATTTCTTCTCGTAAAGAGTTTCCAATGCGTACGCATATGTCATTACTCTGCAAAACTGTATTTCCTTATGAAGTGGTATTCTTACATATCCTTTCGAGAGAAAACTGTCCTGTGCCTTCTCTTTTGAGGCTACACACTTAGACATACACGCAACATGAAAGCTTTTCGACTTACAACGTGTTGTTTAGGAAAAACAAGATAATTTCGCACGATGCGGGATTTCCTTAAAACGTGATTTTCTGAAAATTTTTGACGCAAGAAAATTCTCCTTTTGGTTGTCTTTAGATGCTACATGTTAAGACGTACACGCCACAACAATTCTTTTCGAGATACAACGTGTAGTTTTGGAGATACAAGCTAATTTTTTACTATGCGTTATTTCTTCTCGTAAAGAGTTTCCAATGCGTACGTATATGTCTTTACTCTGCAAAACTGTATTTCCTTATGAAGTGGCATTCTTACATATACTTTCGAGAGAAAACTGTCCTGTGCCTTCTCTTTTGAGGCTACACACTTAGACATACACGCAACATGAAAGCTTTTCGACTTACAACGTGTTGTTTAGGAAAAACAAGATAATTTCGCACGATGCGGGATTTCCTTAAAACGTGATTTTCTGAAAATTTTTGACGCAAGAAAATTCTCCTTTTGGTTCCCTTTAGATGCTACATGTTAAGACGTACACGCCACAACAATTCTTTTCGAGATACAACGTGTAGTTTTGGAGATACAAGCTAATTTTGTACTATGCGTTATTTCTTCTCGTAAAGAGTTTCCAATGCGTACGTATATGTCTTTACTCTGCAAAACTGTATTTCCTTATGAAGTGGTATTCTTACATATCCTTTCGAGAGAAAACTGTCCTGTGCCTTCTCTTTTGAGGCTACACACTTAGACATACACGCAACATAAAAGCTTTTCGACTTACAACGTGTTGTTTAGGAAAAACAAGATAATTTCGCACGATGCGGGATTTCCTTAAAACGTGATTTTCTGAAAAATTTTGACGAAAGAAAATTCTCCTTTTGGTTCTCTTTAGATGCTACATGTTAAGACGTACACGCCACAACAATTCTTTTCGAGATACAACGTGTAGTTTTGGAGATACAAGCTAATTTTGTACTATGCGTTATTTCTTCTCGTAAAGAGTTTCCAATGCGTACGTATATGTCTTTACTCTGCAAAACTGTATTTCCTTATGAAGTGGTATTCTTACATATCCTTTCGAGAGAAAACTGTCCTGTGCCTTCTCTTTTGAGGCTACACACTTAGACATACACGCAACATGAAAGCTTTTCGACTTACAACGTGTTGTTTAGGAAAAACAAGATAATTTCGCACGATGCGGGATTTCCTTAAAACGTGATTTTCTGAAAAATTTTGACGAAAGAAAATTCTCCTTTTGGTTCTCTTTAGATGCTACATGTTAAGACGTACACGCCACAACAATTCTTTTCGAGATACAACGTGTAGTTTTGGAGATACAAGCTAATTTTGTACTATGCGTTATTTCTTCTCGTAAAGAGTTTCCAATGCGTACGTATATGTCTTTACTCTGCAAAACTGTATTTCCTTATGAAGTGGTATTCTTACATATCCTTTCGAGAGAAAACTGTCCTGTGCCTTCTCTTTTGAGGCTACACACTTAGACATACACGCAACATGAAAGCTTTTCGACTTACAACGTGTTGTTTAGGAAAAACAAGATAATTTCGCACGATGCGGGATTTCCTTAAAACGTGATTTTCTGAAAAATTTTGACGAAAGAAAATTCTCCTTTTGGTTCTCTTTAGATGCTACATGTTAAGACGTACACGCCACAACAATTCTTTTCGAGATACAACGTGTAGTTTTGGAGATACAAGCTAATTTTGTACTATGCGTTATTTCTTCTCGTAAAGAGTTTCCAATGCGTACGTATATGTCTTTACTCTGCAAAACTGTATTTCCTTATGAAGTGGTATTCTTACATATCCTTTCGAGAGAAAACTGTCCTGTGCCTTCTCTTTTGAGGCTACACACTTAGACATACACGCAACATGAAAGCTTTTCGACTTACAACGTGTTGTTTAGGAAAAACAAGATAATTTCGCACGATGCGGGATTTCCTTAAAACGTGATTTTCTGAAAAATTTTGACGAAAGAAAATTCTCCTTTTGGTTGTCTTTAGATGCTACATGTTAAGACGTACACGCCACAACAATTCTTTTCGAGATACAACGTGTAGTTTTGGAGATACAAGCTAATTTTGTACTATGCGTTATTTCTTCTCGTAAAGAGTTTCCAATGCGTACGTATATGTCTTTACTCTGCAAAACTGTATTTCCTTATGAAGTGGTATTCTTACATATCCTTTCGAGAGAAAACTGTCCTGTGCCTTCTCTTTTGAGGCTACACACTTAGACATACACGCAACATGAAAGCTTTTCGACTTACAACGTATTGTTTAGGAAAAACAAGATAATTTCGCACGATGCGGGATTTCCTTAAAACGTGATTTTCTGAAAAATTTTGACGAAAGAAAATTCTCCTTTTGGTTCCCTTTAGATGCTACATGTTAAGACGTACACGCCACAACAATTCTTTTCGAGATACAACGTGTAGTTTTGGAGATACAAGCTAATTTTGTACTATGCGTTATTTCTTCTCGTAAAGAGTTTCCAATGCGTACGTATATGTCTTTACTCTGCAAAACTGTATTTCCTTATGAAGTGGTATTCTTACATATCCTTTCGAGAGAAAACTGTCCTGTGCCTTCTCTTTTGAGGCTACACACTTAGACATACACGCAACATGAAAGCTTTTCGACTTACAACGTGTTGTTTAGGAAAAACAAGATAATTTCGCACGATGCGGGATTTCCTTAAAACGTGATTTTCTGAAAAATTTTGACGAAAGAAAATTCTCCTTTTGGTTCCCTTTAGATGCTACATGTTAAGACGTACACGCCACAACAATTCTTTTCGAGATACAACGTGTAGTTTTGGAGATACAAGCTAATTTTGTACTATGCGTTATTTCTTCTCGTAAAGAGTTTCCAATGCGTACGCATATGTCATTACTCTGCAAAACTGTATTTCCTTATGAAGTGGTATTCTTACATATCCTTTCGAGAGAAAACTGTCCTGTGCCTTCTCTTTTGAGGCTACACACTTAGACATACACGCAACATGAAAGCTTTTCGACTTACAACGTGTTGTTTAGGAAAAACAAGATAATTTCGCACGATGCGGGATTTCCTTAAAACGTGATTTTCTGAAAATTTTTGACGCAAGAAAATTTTCCTTTTGGTTCCCTTTAGATGCTACATGTTAAGACGTACACGCCACAACAATTCTTTTCGAGATACAACGTGTAGTTTTGGAGATACAAGCTAATTTTTTACTATGCGTTATTTCTTCTCGTAAAGAGTTTCCAATGCGTACGTATATGTCTTTACTCTGCAAAACTGTATTTCCTTATGAAGTGGTATTCTTACATATCCTTTCGAGAGAAAACTGTCCTGTGCCTTCTCTTTTGAGGCTACACACTTAGACATACACGCAACATGAAAGCTTTTCGACTTACAACGTGTTGTTTAGGAAAAACAAGATAATTTCGCACGATGCGGGATTTCCTTAAAACGTGATTTTCTGAAAAAATTTGACGAAAGAAAATTTTCCTTTTGGTTCTCTTTAGATGCTACATGTTAAGACGTACACGCCACAACAATTCTTTTCGAGATACAACGTGTAGTTTTGGAGATACAAGCTAATTTTGTACTATGCGTTATTTCTTCTCGTAAGAGTTTCCAATGCGTACGCATATGTCTTTACTCTGCAAAACTGTATTTCCTTATGAAGTGGTATTCTTACATATCCTTTCGAGAGAAAACTGTCCTGTGCCTTCTCTTTTGAGGCTACACACTTAGACATACACGCAACATGAAAGCTTTTCGACTTACAACGTGTTGTTTAGGAAAAACAAGATAATTTCGCACGATGCGGGATTTCCTTAAAACGTTATTTTCTGAAAAATTTTGACGAAAGAAAATTCTCCTTTTGGTTCTCTTTAGATGCTACATGTTAAGACGTACACGCCACAACAATTCTTTTCGAGATACAACGTGTAGTTTTGGAGATACAAGCTAATTTTGTACTATGCGTTATTTCTTCTCGTAAAGAGTTTCCAATGCGTACGTATATGTCTTTACTCTGCAAAACTGTATTTCCTTATGAAGTGGTATTCTTACATATCCTTTCGAGAGAAAACTGTCCTGTGCCTTCTCTTTTGAGGCTACACACTTAGACATACACGCAACATGAAAGCTTTTCGACTTACAACGTGTTGTTTAGGAAAAACAAGATAATTTCGCACGATGCGGGATTTCCTTAAAACGTGATTTTCTGAAAAATTTTGACGAAAGAAAATTCTCCTTTTGGTTCTCTTTAGATGCTACATGTTAAGACGTACACGCCACAACAATTCTTTTCGAGATACAACGTGTAGTTTTGGAGATACAAGCTAATTTTGTACTATGCGTTATTTCTTCTCGTAAAGAGTTTCCAATGCGTACGTATATGTCTTTACTCTGCAAAACTGTATTTCCTTATGAAGTGGTATTCTTACATATCCTGTCGAGAGAAAACTGTCCTGTGCCTTCTCTTTTGAGGCTACACACTTAGACATACACGCAACATGAAAGCTTTTCGACTTACAACGTGTTGTTTAGGAAAAACAAGATAATTTCGCACGATGCGGGATTTCCTTAAAACGTGATTTTCTGAAAAATTTTGACGAAAGAAAATTCTCCTTTTGGTTCTCTTTAGATGCTACATGTTAAGACGTACACGCCACAACAATTCTTTTCGAGATACAACGTGTAGTTTTGGAGATACAAGCTAATTTTGTACTATGCGTTATTTCTTCTCGTAAAGACTTTCCAATGCGTACGTATATGTCTTTACTCTGCAAAACTGTATTTCCTTATGAAGTGGTATTCTTACATATCCTTTCGAGAGAAAACTGTCCTGTGCCTTCTCTTTTGAGGCTACACACTTAGACATACACGCAACATGAAAGCTTTTCGACTTACAACGTGTTGTTTAGGAAAAACAAGATAATTTCGCACGATGCGGGATTTCCTTAAAACGTGATTTTCTGAAAAATTTTGACGAAAGAAAATTCTCCTTTTGGTTCCCTTTAGATGCTACATGTTAAGACGTACACGCCACAACAATTCTTTTCGAGATACAACGTGTAGTTTTGGAGATACAAGCTAATTTTGTACTATGCGTTATTTCTTCTCGTAAAGAGTTTCCAATGCGTACGTATATGTCTTTACTCTGCAAAACTGTATTTCCTTATGAAGTGGTATTCTTACATATCCTTTCGAGAGAAAACTGTCCTGTGCCTTCTCTTTTGAGGCTACACACTTAGACATACACGCAACATGAAAGCTTTTCGACTTACAACGTGTTGTTTAGGAAAAACAAGATAATTTCGCACGATGCGGGATTTCCTTAAAACGTGATTTTCTGAAAAATTTTGACGAAAGAAAATTCTCCTTTTGGTTCTCTTTAGATGCTACATGTTAAGACGTACACGCCACAACAATTCTTTTCGAGATACAACGTGTAGTTTTGGAGATACAAGCTAATTTTGTACTATGCGTTATTTCTTCTCGTAAAGAGTTTCCAATGCGTACGCATATGTCTTTACTCTGCAAAACTGTATTTCCTTATGAAGTGGTATTCTTACATATCCTTTCGAGAGAAAACTGTCCTGTGCCTTCTCTTTTGAGGCTACACACTTAGACATACACGCAACATGAAAGCTTTTCGACTTACAACGTGTTGTTTAGGAAAAACAAGATAATTTCGCACGATGCGGGATTTCCTTAAAACGTGATTTTCTGAAAAATTTTGACGAAAGAAAATTCTCCTTTTGGTTCCCTTTAGATGCTACATGTTAAGACGTACACGCCACAACAATTCTTTTCGAGATACAACGTGTAGTTTTGGAGATACAAGCTAATTTTTTACTATGCGTTATTTCTTCTCGTAAAGAGTTTCCAATGCGTACGTATATGTCTTTACTCTGCAAAACTGTATTTCCTTATGAAGTGGTATTCTTACATATCCTTTCGAGAGAAAACTGTCCTGTGCCTTCTCTTTTGAGGCTACACACTTAGACATACACGCAACATGAAAGCTTTTCGACTTACAACGTGTTGTTTAGGAAAAACAAGATAATTTCGCACGATGCGGGATTTCCTTAAAACGTGATTTTCTGAAAAATTTTGACGAAAGAAAATTCTCCTTTTGGTTCTCTTTAGATGCTACATGTTAAGACGTACACGCCACAACAATTCTTTTCGAGATACAACGTGTAGTTTTGGAGATACAAGCTAATTTTGTACTATGCGTTATTTCTTCTCGTAAAGAGTTTCCAATGCGTACGCATATGTCTTTACTCTGCAAAACTGTATTTCCTTATGAAGTGGTATTCTTACATATCCTTTCGAGAGAAAACTGTCCTGTGCCTTCTCTTTTGAGGCTACACACTTAGACATACACGCAACATGAAAGCTTTTCGACTTACAACGTGTTGTTTAGGAAAAACAAGATAATTTCGCACGATGCGGGATTTCCTTAAAACGTGATTTTCTGAAAAATTTTGACGAAAGAAAATTCTCCTTTTGGTTCTCTTTAGATGCTACATGTTAAGACGTACACGCCACAACAATTCTTTTCGAGATACAACGTGTAGTTTTGGAGATACAAGCTAATTTTGTACTATGCGTTATTTCTTCTCGTAAAGAGTTTCCAATGCGTACGTATATGTCTTTACTCTGCAAAACTGTATTTCCTTATGAAGTGGTATTCTTACATATCCTTTCGAGAGAAAACTGTCCTGTGCCTTCTCTTTTGAGGCTACACACTTAGACATACACGCAACATGAAAGCTTTTCGACTTACAACGTGTTGTTTAGGAAAAACAAGATAATTTCGCACGGTGCGGGATTTCCTTAAAACGTGATTTTCTGAAAAATTTTGACGAAAGAAAATTCTCCTTTTGGTTCTCTTTAGATGCTACATGTTAAGACGTACACGCCACAACAATTCTTTTCGAGATACAACGTGTAGTTTTGGAGATACAAGCTAATTTTGTACTATGCGTTATTTCTTCTCGTAAAGAGTTTCCAATGCGTACGTATATGTCTTTACTCTGCAAAACTGTATTTCCTTATGAAGTGGTATTCTTACATATCCTTTCGAGAGAAAACTGTCCTGTGCCTTCTCTTTTGAGGCTACACACTTAGACATACACGCAACATGAAAGCTTTTCGACTTACAACGTGTTGTTTAGGAAAAACAAGATAATTTCGCACGATGCGGGATTTCCTTAAAACGTGATTTTCTGAAAAATTTTGACGAAAGAAAATTCTCCTTTTGGTTCTCTTTAGATGCTACATGTTAAGACGTACACGCCACAACAATTCTTTTCGAGATACAACGTGTAGTTTTGGAGATACAAGCTAATTTTGTACTATGCGTTATTTCTTCTCGTAAAGACTTTCCAATGCGTACGTATATGTCTTTACTCTGCAAAACTGTATTTCCTTATGAAGTGGTATTCTTACATATCCTTTCGAGAGAAAACTGTCCTGTGCCTTCTCTTTTGAGGCTACACACTTAGACATACACGCAACATGAAAGCTTTTCGACTTACAACGTGTTGTTTAGGAAAAACAAGATAATTTCGCACGATGCGGGATTTCCTTAAAACGTGATTTTCTGAAAAATTTTGACGAAAGAAAATTCTCCTTTTGGTTCCCTTTAGATGCTACATGTTAAGACGTACACGCCACAACAATTCTTTTCGAGATACAACGTGTAGTTTTGGAGATACAAGCTAATTTTGTACTATGCGTTATTTCTTCTCGTAAAGAGTTTCCAATGCGTACGTATATGTCTTTACTCTGCAAAACTGTATTTCCTTATGAAGTGGTATTCTTACATATCCTTTCGAGAGAAAACTGTCCTGTGCCTTCTCTTTTGAGGCTACACACTTAGACATACACGCAACATGAAAGCTTTTCGACTTACAACGTGTTGTTTAGGAAAAACAAGATAATTTCGCACGATGCGGGATTTCCTTAAAACGTGATTTTCTGAAAAATTTTGACGAAAGAAAATTCTCCTTTTGGTTCTCTTTAGATGCTACATGTTAAGACGTACACGCCACAACAATTCTTTTCGAGATACAACGTGTAGTTTTGGAGATACAAGCTAATTTTGTACTATGCGTTATTTCTTCTCGTAAAGAGTTTCCAATGCGTACGTATATGTCTTTACTCTGCAAAACTGTATTTCTTTATGAAGTGGTATTCTTACATATCCTTTCGAGAGAAAACTGTCCTGTGCCTTCTCTTTTGAGGCTACACACTTAGACATACACGCAACATGAAAGCTTTTCGACTTACAACGTGTTGTTTAGGAAAAACAAGATAATTTCGCACGATGCGGGATTTCCTTAAAACGTGATTTTCTGAAAAATTTTGACGAAAGAAAATTCTCCTTTTGGTTCTCTTTAGATGCTACATGTTAAGACGTACACGCCACAACAATTCTTTTCGAGATACAACGTGTAGTTTTGGAGATACAAGCTAATTTTTTACTATGCGTTATTTCTTCTCGTAAAGAGTTTCCAATGCGGACGTGTATGTCTTTACTCTGCAAAACTGTATTTCCTTATGAAGTGGTATTCTTACATATCCTTTCGAGAGAAAACTGTCCTGTGCCTTCTCTTTTGAGGCTACACACTTAGACATACACGCAACATGAAAGCTTTTCGACTTACAACGTGTTGTTTAGGAAAAACAAGATAATTTCGCACGATGCGGGATTTCCTTAAAACGTGATTTTCTGAAAAATTTTGACGAAAGAAAATTCTCCTTTTGGTTCTCTTTAGATGCTACATGTTAAGACGTACACGCCACAACAATTCTTTTCGAGATACAACGTGTAGTTTTGGAGATACAAGCTAATTTTGTACTATGCGTTATTTCTTCTCGTAAAGAGTTTCCAATGCGTACGTATATGTCTTTACTCTGCAAAACTGTATTTCCTTATGAAGTGGTATTCTTACATATCCTTTCGAGAGAAAACTGTCCTGTGCCTTCTCTTTTGAGGCTACACACTTAGACATACACGCAACATGAAAGCTTTTCGACTTACAACGTGTTGTTTAGGAAAAACAAGATAATTTCGCACGGTGCGGGACTTCCTTAAAACGTGATTTTCTGAAAAATTTTGACGAAAGAAAATTCTCCTTTTGGTTCTCTTTAGATGCTACATGTTAAGACGTACACGCCACAACAATTCTTTTCGAGATACAACGTGTAGTTTTGGAGATACAAGCTAATTTTGTACTATGCGTTATTTCTTCTCGTAAAGAGTTTCCAATGCGTACGTATATGTCTTTACTCTGCAAAACTGTATTTCCTTATGAAGTGGTATTCTTACATATCCTTTCGAGAGAAAACTGTCCTGTGCCTTCTCTTTTGAGGCTACACACTTAGACATACACGCAACATGAAAGCTTTTCGACTTACAACGTGTTGTTTAGGAAAAACAAGATAATTTCGCACGGTGCGGGATTTCCTTAAAACGTGATTTTCTGAAAAATTTTGACGAAAGAAAATTCTCCTTTTGGTTCTCTTTAGATGCTACATGTTAAGACGTACACGCCACAACAATTCTTTTCGAGATACAACGTGTAGTTTTGGAGATACAAGCTAATTTTGTACTATGCGTTATTTCTTCTCGTAAAGAGTTTCCAATGCGGACGTGTATGTCTTTACTCTGCAAAACTGTATTTCCTTATGAAGTGGTATTCTTACATATCCTTTCGAGAGAAAACTGTCCTGTGCCTTCTCTTTTGAGGCTACACACTTAGACATACACGCAACATGAAAGCTTTTCGACTTACAACGTGTTGTTTAGGAAAAACAAGATAATTTCGCACGATGCGGGATTTCCTTAAAACGTGATTTTCTGAAAAATTTTGACGAAAGAAAATTCTCCTTTTGGTTCTCTTTAGATGCTACATGTTAAGACGTACACGCCACAACAATTCTTTTCGAGATACAACGTGTAGTTTTGGAGATACAAGCTAATTTTGTACTATGCGTTATTTCTTCTCGTAAAGAGTTTCCAATGCGTACGTATATGTCTTTACTCTGCAAAACTGTATTTCCTTATGAAGTGGTATTCTTACATATCCTTTCGAGAGAAAACTGTCCTGTGCCTTCTCTTTTGAGGCTACACACTTAGACATACACGCAACATGAAAGCTTTTCGACTTACAACGTGTTGTTTAGGAAAAACAAGATAATTTCGCACGATGCGGGATTTCCTTAAAACGTGATTTTCTGAAAAATTTTGACGAAAGAAAATTCTCCTTTTGGTTCCCTTTAGATGCTACATGTTAAGACGTACACGCCACAACAATTCTTTTCGAGATACAACGTGTAGTTTTGGAGATACAAGCTAATTTTGTACTATGCGTTATTTCTTCTCGTAAAGAGTTTCCAATGCGTACGTATATGTCTTTACTCTGCAAAACTGTATTTCCTTATGAAGTGGTATTCTTACATATCCTTTCGAGAGAAAACTGTCCTGTGCCTTCTCTTTTGAGGCTACACACTTAGACATACACGCAACATGAAAGCTTTTCGACTTACAACGTGTTGTTTAGGAAAAACAAGATAATTTCGCACGATGCGGGATTTCCTTAAAACGTGATTTTCTGAAAAATTTTGACGAAAGAAAATTCTCCTTTTGGTTCCCTTTAGATGCTACATGTTAAGACGTACACGCCACAACAATTCTTTTCGAGATACAACGTGTAGTTTTGGAGATACAAGCTAATTTTGTACTATGCGTTATTTCTTCTCGTAAAGAGTTTCCAATGCGTACGTATATGTCTTTACTCTGCAAAACTGTATTTCCTTATGAAGTGGTATTCTTACATATCCTTTCGAGAGAAAACTGTCCTGTGCCTTCTCTTTTGAGGCTACACACTTAGACATACACGCAACATGAAAGCTTTTCGACTTACAACGTGTTGTTTAGGAAAAACAAGATAATTTCGCACGATGCGGGATTTCCTTAAAACGTGATTTTCTGAAAAATTTTGACGAAAGAAAATTCTCCTTTTGGTTCTCTTTAGATGCTACATGTTAAGACGTACACGCCACAACAATTCTTTTCGAGATACAACGTGTAGTTTTGGAGATACAAGCTAATTTTGTACTATGCGTTATTTCTTCTCGTAAAGAGTTTCCAATGCGTACGTATATGTCTTTACTCTGCAAAACTGTATTTCCTTATGAAGTGGTATTCTTACATATCCTTTCGAGAGAAAACTGTCCTGTGCCTTCTCTTTTGAGGCTACACACTTAGACATACACGCAACATGAAAGCTTTTCGACTTACAACGTGTTGTTTAGGAAAAACAAGATAATTTCGCACGATGCGGGATTTCCTTAAAACGTGATTTTCTGAAAAATTTTGACGAAAGAAAATTCTCCTTTTGGTTCTCTTTAGATGCTACATGTTAAGACGTACACGCCACAACAATTCTTTTCGAGATACAACGTGTAGTTTTGGAGATACAAGCTAATTTTGTACTATGCGTTATTTCTTCTCGTAAAGAGTTTCCAATGCGTACGTATATGTCTTTACTCTGCAAAACTGTATTTCCTTATGAAGTGGTATTCTTACATATCCTTTCGAGAGAAAACTGTCCTGTGCCTTCTCTTTTGAGGCTACACACGTAGACATACACGCAACATGAAAGCTTTTCGACTTACAACGTGTTGTTTAGGAAAAACAAGATAATTTCGCACGATGCGGGATTTCCTTAAAACGTGATTTTCTGAAAAATTTTGACGAAAGAAAATTCTCCTTTTGGTTCTCTTTAGATGCTACATGTTAAGACGTACACGCCACACAATTCTTTTCGAGATACAACGTGTAGTTTTGGAGATACAAGCTAATTTTGTACTATGCGTTATTTCTTCTAGTAAAGAGTTTCCAATGCGTACGTATATGTCTTTACTCTGCAAAACTGTATTTCCTTATGAAGTGGTATTCTTACATATCCTTTCGAGAGAAAACTGTCCTGTGCCTTCTCTTTTGAGGCTACACACTTAGACATACACGCAACATGAAAGCTTTTCGACTTACAACGTGTTGTTTAGGAAAAACAAGATAATTTCGCACGATGCGGGATTTCCTTAAAACGTGATTTTCTGAAAAATTTTGACGAAAGAAAATTCTCCTTTTGGTTCCCTTTAGATGCTACATGTTAAGACGTACACGCCACAACAATTCTTTTCGAGATACAACGTGTAGTTTTGGAGATACAAGCTAATTTTGTACTATGCGTTATTTCTTCTCGTAAAGAGTTTCCAATGCGTACGTATATGTCTTTACTCTGCAAAACTGTATTTCCTTATGAAGTGGTATTCTTACATATCCTTTCGAGAGAAAACTGTCCTGTGCCTTCTCTTTTGAGGCTACACACTTAGACATACACGCAACATGAAAGCTTTTCGACTTACAACGTGTTGTTTAGGAAAAACAAGATCATTTCGCACGATGCGGGATTTCCTTAAAACGTGATTTTCTGAAAAATTTTGACGAAAGAAAATTCTCCTTTTGGTTCTCTTTAGATGCTACATGTTAAGACGTACACGCCACAACAATTCTTTTCGAGATACAACGTGTAGTTTTGGAGATACAAGCTAATTTTGTACTATGCGTTATTTCTTCTCGTAAAGACTTTCCAATGCGTACGTATATGTCTTTACTCTGCAAAACTGTATTTCCTTATGAAGTGGTATTCTTACATATCCTTTCGAGAGAAAACTGTCCTGTGCCTTCTCTTTTGAGGCTACACACTTAGACATACACGCAACATGAAAGCTTTTCGACTTACAACGTGTTGTTTAGGAAAAACAAGATAATTTCGCACGATGCGGGATTTCCTTAAAACGTGATTTTCTGAAAAATTTTGACGAAAGAAAATTCTCCTTTTGGTTCCCTTTAGATGCTACATGTTAAGACGTACACGCCACAACAATTCTTTTCGAGATACAACGTGTAGTTTTGGAGATACAAGCTAATTTTGTACTATGCGTTATTTCTTCTCGTAAAGAGTTTCCAATGCGTACGTAGATGTCTTTACTCTGCAAAACTGTATTTCCTTATGAAGTGGTATTCTTACATATCCTTTCGAGAGAAAACTGTCCTGTGCCTTCTCTTTTGAGGCTACACACTTAGACATACACGCAACATGAAAGCTTTTCGACTTACAACGTGTTGTTTAGGAAAAACAAGATAATTTCGCACGATGCGGGATTTCCTTAAAACGTGATTTTCTGAAAAATTTTGACGAAAGAAAATTCTCCTTTTGGTTCTCTTTAGATGCTACATGTTAAGACGTACACGCCACAACAATTCTTTTCGAGATACAACGTGTAGTTTTGGAGATACAAGCTAATTTTGTACTATGCGTTATTTCTTCTCGTAAAGAGTTTCCAATGCGTACGTATATGTCTTTACTCTGCAAAACTGTATTTCCTTATGAAGTGGTATTCTTACATATCCTTTCGAGAGAAAACTGTCCTGTGCCTTCTCTTTTGAGGCTACACACTTAGACATACACGCAACATGAAAGCTTTTCGACTTACAACGTGTTGTTTAGGAAAAACAAGATAATTTCGCACGATGCGGGATTTCCTTAAAACGTGATTTTCTGAAAAATTTTGACGAAAGAAAATTCTCCTTTTGGTTCTCTTTAGATGCTACATGTTAAGACGTACACGCCACAACAATTATTTTCGAGATACAACGTGTAGTTTTGGAGATACAAGCTAATTTTTTACTATGCGTTATTTCTTCTCGTAAAGAGTTTCCAATGCGGACGTGTATGTCTTTACTCTGCAAAACTGTATTTCCTTATGAAGTGGTATTCTTACATATCCTTTCGAGAGAAAACTGTCCTGTGCCTTCTCTTTTGAGGCTACACACTTAGACATACACGCAACATGAAAGCTTTTCGACTTACAACGTGTTGTTTAGGAAAAACAAGATAATTTCGCACGATGCGGGATTTCCTTAAAACGTGATTTTCTGAAAAATTTTGACGAAAGAAAATTCTCCTTTTGGTTCTCTTTAGATGCTACATGTTAAGACGTACACGCCACAACAATTCTTTTCGAGATACAACGTGTAGTTTTGGAGATACAAGCTAATTTTGTACTATGCGTTATTTCTTCTCGTAAAGAGTTTCCAATGCGTACGTATATGTCTTTACTCTGCAAAACTGTATTTCCTTATGAAGTGGTATTCTTACATATCCTTTCGAGAGAAAACTGTCCTGTGCCTTCTCTTTTGAGGCTACACACTTAGACATACACGCAACATGAAAGCTTTTCGACTTACAACGTGTTGTTTAGGAAAAACAAGATAATTTCGCACGGTGCGGGATTTCCTTAAAACGTGATTTTCTGAAAAATTTTGACGAAAGAAAATTCTCCTTTTGGTTCTCTTTAGATGCTACATGTTAAGACGTACACGCCACAACAATTCTTTTCGAGATACAACGTGTAGTTTTGGAGATACAAGCTAATTTTGTACTATGCGTTATTTCTTCTCGTAAAGAGTTTCCAATGCGTACGTATATGTCTTTACTCTGCAAAACTGTATTTCCTTATGAAGTGGTATTCTTACATATCCTTTCGAGAGAAAACTGTCCTGTGCCTTCTCTTTTGAGGCTACACACTTAGACATACACGCAACATGAAAGCTTTTCGACTTACAACGTGTTGTTTAGGAAAAACAAGATAATTTCGCACGATGCGGGATTTCCTTAAAACGTGATTTTCTGAAAAATTTTGACGAAAGAAAATTCTCCTTTTCGTTCCCTTTAGATGCTACATGTTAAGACGTACACGCCACAACAATTCTTTTCGAGATACAACGTGTAGTTTTGGAGATACAAGCTAATTTTGTACTATGCGTTATTTCTTCTCGTAAAGAGTTTCCAATGCGTACGTATATGTCTTTACTCTGCAAAACTGTATTTCCTTATGAAGTGGTATTCTTACATATCCTTTCGAGAGAAAACTGTCCTGTGCCTTCTCTTTTGAGGCTACACACTTAGACATACACGCAACATGAAAGCTTTTCGACTTACAACGTGTTGTTTAGGAAAAACAAGATAATTTCGCACGGTGCGGGATTTCCTTAAAACGTGATTTTCTGAAAAATTTTGACGAAAGAAAATTCTCCTTTTGGTTCTCTTTAGATGCTACATGTTAAGACGTACACGCCACAACAATTCTTTTCGAGATACAACGTGTAGTTTTGGAGATACAAGCTAATTTTGTACTATGCGTTATTTCTTCTCGTAAAGAGTTTCCAATGCGTACGTATATGTCTTTACTCTGCAAAACTGTATTTCCTTATGAAGTGGTATTCTTACATATCCTTTCGAGAGAAAACTGTCCTGTGCCTTCTCTTTTGAGGCTACACACTTAGACATACACGCAACATGAAAGCTTTTCGACTTACAACGTGTTGTTTAGGAAAAACAAGATAATTTCGCACGATGCGGGATTTCCTTAAAACGTGATTTTCTGAAAAATTTTGACGAAAGAAAATTCTCCTTTTCGTTCCCTTTAGATGCTACATGTTAAGACGTACACGCCACAACAATTCTTTTCGAGATACAACGTGTAGTTTTGGAGATACAAGCTAATTTTGTACTATGCGTTATTTCTTCTCGTAAAGAGTTTCCAATGCGTACGTATATGTCTTTACTCTGCAAAACTGTATTTCCTTATGAAGTGGTATTCTTACATATCCTTTCGAGAGAAAACTGTCCTGTGCCTTCTCTTTTGAGGCTACACACTTAGACATACACGCAACATGAAAGCTTTTCGACTTACAACGTGTTGTTTAGGAAAAACAAGATAATTTCGCACGATGCGGGATTTCCTTAAAACGTGATTTTCTGAAAAATTTTGACGAAAGAAAATTCTCCTTTTGGTTCTCTTTAGATGCTACATGTTAAGACGTACACGCCACAACAATTCTTTTCGAGATACAACGTGTAGTTTTGGAGATACAAGCTAATTTTGTACTATGCGTTATTTCTTCTCGTAAAGACTTTCCAATGCGTACGTATATGTCTTTACTCTGCAAAACTGTATTTCTTTATGAAGTGGTATTCTTACATATCCTTTCGAGAGAAAACTGTCCTGTGCCTTCTCTTTTGAGGCTACACACTTAGACATACACGCAACATGAAAGCTTTTCGACTTACAACGTGTTGTTTAGGAAAAACAAGATAATTTCGCACGATGCGGGATTTCCTTAAAACGTGATTTTCTGAAAAATTTTGACGAAAGAAAATTCTCCTTTTGGTTCTCTTTAGATGCTACATGTTAAGACGTACACGCCACAACAATTATTTTCGAGATACAACGTGTAGTTTTGGAGATACAAGCTAATTTTTTACTATGCGTTATTTCTTCTCGTAAAGAGTTTCCAATGCGGACGTGTATGTCTTTACTCTGCAAAACTGTATTTCCTTATGAAGTGGTATTCTTACATATCCTTTCGAGAGAAAACTGTCCTGTGCCTTCTCTTTTGAGGCTACACACTTAGACATACACGCAACATGAAAGCTTTTCGACTTACAACGTGTTGTTTAGGAAAAACAAGATAATTTTGCACGATGCGGGATTTCCTTAAAACGTGATTTTCTGAAAAATTTTGACGAAAGAAAATTCTCCTTTTGGTTCTCTTTAGATGCTACATGTTAAGACGTACACGCCACAACAATTCTTTTCGAGATACAACGTGTAGTTTTGGAGATACAAGCTAATTTTGTACTATGCGTTATTTCTTCTCGTAAAGAGTTTCCAATGCGTACGTATATGTCTTTACTCTGCAAAACTGTATTTCCTTATGAAGTGGTATTCTTACATATCCTTTCGAGAGAAAACTGTCCTGTGCCTTCTCTTTTGAGGCTACACACTTAGACATACACGCAACATGAAAGCTTTTCGACTTACAACGTGTTGTTTAGGAAAAACAAGATAATTTCGCACGATGCGGGATTTCCTTAAAACGTGATTTTCTGAAAAATTTTGACGAAAGAAAATTCTCCTTTTCGTTCCCTTTAGATGCTACATGTTAAGACGTACACGCCACAACAATTCTTTTCGAGATACAACGTGTAGTTTTGGAGATACAAGCTAATTTTGTACTATGCGTTATTTCTTCTCGTAAAGAGTTTCCAATGCGTACGTATATGTCTTTACTCTGCAAAACTGTATTTCCTTATGAAGTGGTATTCTTACATATCCTTTCGAGAGAAAACTGTCCTGTGCCTTCTCTTTTGAGGCTACACACTTAGACATACACGCAACATGAAAGCTTTTCGACTTACAACGTGTTGTTTAGGAAAAACAAGATAATTTCGCACGATGCGGGATTTCCTTAAAACGTGATTTTCTGAAAAATTTTGACGAAAGAAAATTCTCCTTTTGGTTCTCTTTAGATGCTACATGTTAAGACGTACACGCCACAACAATTATTTTCGAGATACAACGTGTAGTTTTGGAGATACAAGCTAATTTTTTACTATGCGTTATTTCTTCTCGTAAAGAGTTTCCAATGCGGACGTGTATGTCTTTACTCTGCAAAACTGTATTTCCTTATGAAGTGGTATTCTTACATATCCTTTCGAGAGAAAACTGTCCTGTGCCTTCTCTTTTGAGGCTACACACTTAGACATACACGCAACATGAAAGCTTTTCGACTTACAACGTGTTGTTTAGGAAAAACAAGATAATTTCGCACGATGCGGGATTTCCTTAAAACGTGATTTTCTGAAAAATTTTGACGAAAGAAAATTCTCCTTTTGGTTCCCTTTAGATGCTACATGTTAAGACGTACACGCCACAACAATTCTTTTCGAGATACAACGTGTAGTTTTGGAGATACAAGCTAATTTTGTACTATGCGTTATTTCTTCTCGTAAAGAGTTTCCAATGCGTACGTATATGTCTTTACTCTGCAAAACTGTATTTCCTTATGAAGTGGTATTCTTACATATCCTTTCGAGAGAAAACTGTCCTGTGCCTTCTCTTTTGAGGCTACACACTTAGACATACACGCAACATGAAAGCTTTTCGACTTACAACGTGTTGTTTAGGAAAAACAAGATAATTTCGCACGATGCGGGATTTCCTTAAAACGTGATTTTCTGAAAAATTTTGACGAAAGAAAATTCTCCTTTTGGTTCTCTTTAGATGCTACATGTTAAGACGTACACGCCACAACAATTCTTTTCGAGATACAACGTGTAGTTTTGGAGATACAAGCTAATTTTGTACTATGCGTTATTTCTTCTCGTAAAGAGTTTCCAATGCGTACGTGTATGTCTTTACTCTGCAAAACTGTATTTCCTTATGAAGTGGTATTCTTACATATCCTTTCGAGAGAAAACTGTCCTGTGCCTTCTCTTTTGAGGCTACACACTTAGACATACACGCAACATGAAAGCTTTTCGACTTACAACGTGTTGTTTAGGAAAAACAAGATAATTTCGCACGATGCGGGATTTCCTTAAAACGTGATTTTCTGAAAAATTTTGACGAAAGAAAATTCTCCTTTTGGTTCTCTTTAGATGCTACATGTTAAGACGTACACGCCACAACAATTCTTTTCGAGATACAACGTGTAGTTTTGGAGATACAAGCTAATTTTGTACTATGCGTTATTTCTTCTCGTAAAGAGTTTCCAATGCGTACGTATATGTCTTTACTCTGCAAAACTGTATTTCCTTATGAAGTGGTATTCTTACATATCCTTTCGAGAGAAAACTGTCCTGTGCCTTCTCTTTTGAGGCTACACACTTAGACATACACGCAACATGAAAGCTTTTCGACTTACAACGTGTTGTTTAGGAAAAACAAGATAATTTCGCACGGTGCGGGATTTCCTTAAAACGTGATTTTCTGAAAAATTTTGACGAAAGAAAATTCTCCTTTTGGTTCTCTTTAGATGCTACATGTTAAGACGTACACGCCACAACAATTCTTTTCGAGATACAACGTGTAGTTTTGGAGATACAAGCTAATTTTGTACTATGCGTTATTTCTTCTCGTAAAGAGTTTCCAATGCGTACGTATATGTCTTTACTCTGCAAAACTGTATTTCCTTATGAAGTGGTATTCTTACATATCCTTTCGAGAGAAAACTGTCCTGTGCCTTCTCTTTTGAGGCTACACACTTAGACATACACGCAACATGAAAGCTTTTCGACTTACAACGTGTTGTTTAGGAAAAACAAGATAATTTCGCACGATGCGGGATTTCCTTAAAACGTGATTTTCTGAAAAATTTTGACGAAAGAAAATTCTCCTTTTCGTTCCCTTTAGATGCTACATGTTAAGACGTACAAGCCACAACAATTCTTTTCGAGATACAACGTGTAGTTTTGGAGATACAAGCTAATTTTGTACTATGCGTTATTTCTTCTCGTAAAGAGTTTCCAATGCGTACGTATATGTCTTTACTCTGCAAAACTGTATTTCCTTATGAAGTGGTATTCTTACATATCCTTTCGAGAGAAAACTGTCCTGTGCCTTCTCTTTTGAGGCTACACACTTAGACATACACGCAACATGAAAGCTTTTCGACTTACAACGTGTTGTTTAGGAAAAACAAGATAATTTCGCACGATGCGGGATTTCCTTAAAACGTGATTTTCTGAAAAATTTTGACGAAAGAAAATTCTCCTTTTGGTTCTCTTTAGATGCTACATGTTAAGACGTACACGCCACAACAATTCTTTTCGAGATACAACGTGTAGTTTTGGAGATACAAGCTAATTTTGTACTATGCGTTATTTCTTCTCGTAAAGAGTTTCCAATGCGTACGTGTATGTCTTTACTCTGCAAAACTGTATTTCCTTATGAAGTGGTATTCTTACATATCCTTTCGAGAGAAAACTGTCCTGTGCCTTCTCTTTTGAGGCTACACACTTAGACATACACGCAACATGAAAGCTTTTCGACTTACAACGTGTTGTTTAGGAAAAACAAGATAATTTCGCACGATGCGGGATTTCCTTAAAACGTGATTTTCTGAAAAATTTTGACGAAAGAAAATTCTCCTTTTGGTTCTCTTTAGATGCTACATGTTAAGACGTACACGCCACAACAATTCTTTTCGAGATACAACGTGTAGTTTTGGAGATACAAGCTAATTTTGTACTATGCGTTATTTCTTCTCGTAAAGAGTTTCCAATGCGGACGTATATGTCTTTACTCTGCAAAACTGTATTTCCTTATGAAGTGGTATTCTTACATATCCTTTCGAGAGAAAACTGTCCTGTGCCTTCTCTTTTGAGGCTACACACTTAGACATACACGCAACATGAAAGCTTTTCGACTTACAACGTGTTGTTTAGGAAAAACAAGATAATTTCGCACGGTGCGGGATTTCCTTAAAACGTGATTTTCTGAAAAATTTTGACGAAAGAAAATTCTCCTTTTGGTTCTCTTTAGATGCTACATGTTAAGACGTACACGCCACAACAATTCTTTTCGAGATACAACGTGTAGTTTTGGAGATACAAGCTAATTTTGTACTATGCGTTATTTCTTCTCGTAAAGAGTTTCCAATGCGTACGTATATGTCTTTACTCTGCAAAACTGTATTTCCTTATGAAGTGGTATTCTTACATATCCTTTCGAGAGAAAACTGTCCTGTGCCTTCTCTTTTGAGGCTACACACTTAGACATACACGCAACATGAAAGCTTTTCGACTTACAACGTGTTGTTTAGGAAAAACAAGATAATTTCGCACGATGCGGGATTTCCTTAAAACGTGATTTTCTGAAAAATTTTGACGAAAGAAAATTCTCCTTTTCGTTCCCTTTAGATGCTACATGTTAAGACGTACACGCCACAACAATTCTTTTCGAGATACAACGTGTAGTTTTGGAGATACAAGCTAATTTTGTACTATGCGTTATTTCTTCTCGTAAAGAGTTTCCAATGCGTACGTGTATGTCTTTACTCTGCAAAACTGTATTTCCTTATGAAGTGGTATTCTTACATATCCTTTCGAGAGAAAACTGTCCTGTGCCTTCTCTTTTGAGGCTACACACTTAGACATACACGCAACATGAAAGCTTTTCGACTTACAACGTGTTGTTTAGGAAAAACAAGATAATTTCGCACGATGCGGGATTTCCTTAAAACGTGATTTTCTGAAAAATTTTGACGAAAGAAAATTCTCCTTTTGGTTCTCTTTAGATGCTACATGTTAAGACGTACACGCCACAACAATTCTTTTCGAGATACAACGTGTAGTTTTGGAGATACAAGCTAATTTTGTACTATGCGTTATTTCTTCTCGTAAAGAGTTTCCAATGCGTACGTATATGTCTTTACTCTGCAAAACTGTATTTCCTTATGAAGTGGTATTCTTACATATCCTTTCGAGAGAAAACTGTCCTGTGCCTTCTCTTTTGAGGCTACACACTTAGACATACACGCAACATGAAAGCTTTTCGACTTACAACGTGTTGTTTAGGAAAAACAAGATAATTTCGCACGATGCGGGATTTCCTTAAAACGTGATTTTCTGAAAAATTTTGACGAAAGAAAATTCTCCTTTTGGTTCCCTTTAGATGCTACATGTTAAGACGTACACGCCACAACAATTCTTTTCGAGATACAACGTGTAGTTTTGGAGATACAAGCTAATTTTGTACTATGCGTTATTTCTTCTCGTAAAGAGTTTCCAATGCGTACGTATATGTCTTTACTCTGCAAAACTGTATTTCCTTATGAAGTGGTATTCTTACATATCCTTTCGAGAGAAAACTGTCCTGTGCCTTCTCTTTTGAGGCTACACACTTAGACATACACGCAACATGAAAGCTTTTCGACTTACAACGTGTTGTTTAGGAAAAACAAGATAATTTCGCACGATGCGGGATTTCCTTAAAACGTGATTTTCTGAAAAATTTTGACGAAAGAAAATTCTCCTTTTGGTTCCCTTTAGATGCTACATGTTAAGACGTACACGCCACAACAATTCTTTTCGAGATACAACGTGTAGTTTTGGAGATACAAGCTAATTTTGTACTATGCGTTATTTCTTCTCGTAAAGAGTTTCCAATGCGTACGTATATGTCTTTACTCTGCAAAACTGTATTTCCTTATGAAGTGGTATTCTTACATATCCTTTCGAGAGAAAACTGTCCTGTGCCTTCTCTTTTGAGGCTACACACTTAGACATACACGCAACATGAAAGCTTTTCGACTTACAACGTGTTGTTTAGGAAAAACAAGATAATTTCGCACGATGCGGGATTTCCTTAAAACGTGATTTTCTGAAAAATTTTGACGAAAGAAAATTCTCCTTTTGGTTCTCTTTAGATGCTACATGTTAAGACGTACACGCCACAACAATTCTTTTCGAGATACAACGTGTAGTTTTGGAGATACAAGCTAATTTTGTACTATGCGTTATTTCTTCTCGTAAAGAGTTTCCAATGCGTACGTATATGTCTTTACTCTGCAAAACTGTATTTCCTTATGAAGTGGTATTCTTACATATCCTTTCGAGAAAAACTGTCCTGTGCCTTCTCTTTTGAGGCTACACACTTAGACATACACGCAACATGAAAGCTTTTCGACTTACAACGTGTTGTTTAGGAAAAACAAGATAATTTCGCACGATGCGGGATTTCCTTAAAACGTGATTTTCTGAAAAATTTTGACGAAAGAAAATTCTCCTTTTGGTTCTCTTTAGATGCTACATGTTAAGACGTACACGCCACAACAATTCTTTTCGAGATACAACGTGTAGTTTTGGAGATACAAGCTAATTTTGTACTATGCGTTATTTCTTCTCGTAAAGAGTTTCCAATGCGTACGTATATGTCTTTACTCTGCAAAACTGTATTTCCTTATGAAGTGGTATTCTTACATATCCTTTCGAGAGAAAACTGTCCTGTGCCTTCTCTTTTGAGGCTACACACTTAGACATACACGCAACATGAAAGCTTTTCGACTTACAACGTGTTGTTTAGGAAAAACAAGATAATTTCGCACGATGCGGGATTTCCTTAAAACGTGATTTTCTGAAAAATTTTGACGAAAGAAAATTCTCCTTTTGGTTCTCTTTAGATGCTACATGTTAAGACGTACACGCCACAACAATTCTTTTCGAGATACAACGTGTAGTTTTGGAGATACAAGCTAATTTTGTACTATGCGTTATTTCTTCTCGTAAAGACTTTCCAATGCGTACGTATATGTCTTTACTCTGCAAAACTGTATTTCCTTATGAAGTGGTATTCTTACATATCCTTTCGAGAGAAAACTGTCCTGTGCCTTCTCTTTTGAGGCTACACACTTAGACATACACGCAACATGAAAGCTTTTCGACTTACAACGTGTTGTTTAGGAAAAACAAGATAATTTCGCACGATGCGGGATTTCCTTAAAACGTGATTTTCTGAAAAATTTTGACGAAAGAAAATTCTCCTTTTCGTTCCCTTTAGATGCTACATGTTAAGACGTACACGCCACAACAATTCTTTTCGAGATACAACGTGTAGTTTTGGAGATACAAGCTAATTTTGTACTATGCGTTATTTCTTCTCGTAAAGAGTTTCCAATGCGTACGTATATGTCTTTACTCTGCAAAACTGTATTTCCTTATGAAGTGGTATTCTTACATATCCTTTCGAGAGAAAACTGTCCTGTGCCTTCTCTTTTGAGGCTACACACTTAGACATACACGCAACATGAAAGCTTTTCGACTTACAACGTGTTGTTTAGGAAAAACAAGATAATTTCGCACGGTGCGGGATTTCCTTAAAACGTGATTTTCTGAAAAATTTTGACGAAAGAAAATTCTCCTTTTGGTTCTCTTTAGATGCTACATGTTAAGACGTACACGCCACAACAATTCTTTTCGAGATACAACGTGTAGTTTTGGAGATACAAGCTAATTTTGTACTATGCGTTATTTCTTCTCGTAAAGAGTTTCCAATGCGTACGTATATGTCTTTACTCTGCAAAACTGTATTTCCTTATGAAGTGGTATTCTTACATATCCTTTCGAGAGAAAACTGTCCTGTGCCTTCTCTTTTGAGGCTACACACTTAGACATACACGCAACATGAAAGCTTTTCGACTTACAACGTGTTGTTTAGGAAAAACAAGATAATTTCGCACGATGCGGGATTTCCTTAAAACGTGATTTTCTGAAAAATTTTGACGAAAGAAAAATCTCCTTTTCGTTCCCTTTAGATGCTACATGTTAAGACGTACACGCCACAACAATTATTTTCGAGATACAACGTGTAGTTTTGGAGATACAAGCTAATTTTGTACTATGCGTTATTTCTTCTCGTAAAGAGCTTCCAATGCGGACGTGTATGTCTTTACTCTGCAAAACTGTATTTCCTTATGAAGTGGTATTCTTACATATCCTTTCGAGAGAAAACTGTCCTGTGCCTTCTCTTTTGAGGCTACACACTTAGACATACACGCAACATGAAAGCTTTTCGACTTACAACGTGTTGTTTAGGAAAAACAAGATAATTTCGCACGATGCGGGATTTCCTTAAAACGTGATTTTCTGAAAAATTTTGACGAAAGAAAATTCTCCTTTTGGTTCTCTTTAGATGCTACATGTTAAGACGTACACGCCACAACAATTCTTTTCGAGATACAACGTGTAGTTTTGGAGATACAAGCTAATTTTGTACTATGCGTTATTTCTTCTCGTAAAGAGTTTCCAATGCGTACGTATATGTCTTTACTCTGCAAAACTGTATTTCCTTATGAAGTGGTATTCTTACATATCCTTTCGAGAGAAAACTGTCCTGTGCCTTCTCTTTTGAGGCTACACACTTAGACATACACGCAACATGAAAGCTTTTCGACTTACAACGTGTTGTTTAGGAAAAACAAGATAATTTCGCACGATGCGGGATTTCCTTAAAACGTGATTTTCTGAAAAATTTTGACGAAAGAAAATTCTCCTTTTGGTTCTCTTTAGATGCTACATGTTAAGACGTACACGCCACAACAATTCTTTTCGAGATACAACGTGTAGTTTTGGAGATACAAGCTAATTTTGTACTATGCGTTATTTCTTCTCGTAAAGAGTTTCCAATGCGTACGTATATGTCTTTACTCTGCAAAACTGTATTTCCTTATGAAGTGGTATTCTTACATATCCTTTCGAGAGAAAACTGTCCTGTGCCTTCTCTTTTGAGGCTACACACTTAGACATACACGCAACATGAAAGCTTTTCGACTTACAACGTGTTGTTTAGGAAAAACAAGATAATTTCGCACGATGCGGGATTTCCTTAAAACGTGATTTTCTGAAAAATTTTGACGAAAGAAAATTCTCCTTTTGGTTCTCTTTAGATGCTACATGTTAAGACGTACACGCCACAACAATTCTTTTCGAGATACAACGTGTAGTTTTGGAGATACAAGCTAATTTTGTACTATGCGTTATTTCTTCTCGTAAAGAGTTTCCAATGCGTACGTATATGTCTTTACTCTGCAAAACTGTATTTCCTTATGAAGTGGTATTCTTACATATCCTTTCGAGAGAAAACTGTCCTGTGCCTTCTCTTTTGAGGCTACACACTTAGACATACACGCAACATGAAAGCTTTTCGACTTACAACGTGTTGTTTAGGAAAAACAAGATAATTTCGCACGGTGCGGGATTTCCTTAAAACGTGATTTTCTGAAAAATTTTGACGAAAGAAAATTCTCCTTTTGGTTCTCTTTAGATGCTACATGTTAAGACGTACACGCCACAACAATTCTTTTCGAGATACAACGTGTAGTTTTGGAGATACAAGCTAATTTTGTACTATGCGTTATTTCTTCTCGTAAAGAGTTTCCAATGCGTACGTATATGTCTTTACTCTGCAAAACTGTATTTCCTTATGAAGTGGTATTCTTACATATCCTTTCGAGAGAAAACTGTCCTGTGCCTTCTCTTTTGAGGCTACACACTTAGACATACACGCAACATGAAAGCTTTTCGACTTACAACGTGTTGTTTAGGAAAAACAAGATAATTTCGCACGATGCGGGATTTCCTTAAAACGTGATTTTCTGAAAAATTTTGACGAAAGAAAATTCTCCTTTTCGTTCCCTTTAGATGCTACATGTTAAGACGTACACGCCACAACAATTCTTTTCGAGATACAACGTGTAGTTTTGGAGATACAAGCTAATTTTGTACTATGCGTTATTTCTTCTCGTAAAGAGTTTCCAATGCGTACGTATATGTCTTTACTCTGCAAAACTGTATTTCCTTATGAAGTGGTATTCTTACATATCCTTTCGAGAGAAAACTGTCCTGTGCCTTCTCTTTTGAGGCTACACACTTAGACATACACGCAACATGAAAGCTTTTCGACTTACAACGTGTTGTTTAGGAAAAACAAGATAATTTCGCACGATGCGGGATTTCCTTAAAACGTGATTTTCTGAAAAATTTTGACGAAAGAAAATTCTCCTTTTGGTTCTCTTTAGATGCTACATGTTAAGACGTACACGCCACAACAATTATTTTCGAGATACAACGTGTAGTTTTGGAGATACAAGCTAATTTTTTACTATGCGTTATTTCTTCTCGTAAAGAGTTTCCAATGCGGACGTGTATGTCTTTACTCTGCAAAACTGTATTTCCTTATGAAGTGGTATTCTTACATATCCTTTCGAGAGAAAACTGTCCTGTGCCTTCTCTTTTGAGGCTACACACTTAGACATACACGCAACATGAAAGCTTTTCGACTTACAACGTGTTGTTTAGGAAAAACAAGATAATTTCGCACGATGCGGGATTTCCTTAAAACGTGATTTTCTGAAAAATTTTGACGAAAGAAAATTCTCCTTTTGGTTCCCTTTAGATGCTACATGTTAAGACGTACACGCCACAACAATTCTTTTCGAGATACAACGTGTAGTTTTGGAGATACAAGCTAATTTTGTACTATGCGTTATTTCTTCTCGTAAAGAGTTTCCAATGCGTACGTATATGTCTTTACTCTGCAAAACTGTATTTCCTTATGAAGTGGTATTCTTACATATCCTTTCGAGAGAAAACTGTCCTGTGCCTTCTCTTTTGAGGCTACACACTTAGACATACACGCAACATGAAAGCTTTTCGACTTACAACGTGTTGTTTAGGAAAAACAAGATAATTTCGCACGATGCGGGATTTCCTTAAAACGTGATTTTCTGAAAAATTTTGACGAAAGAAAATTCTCCTTTTGGTTCTCTTTAGATGCTACATGTTAAGACGTACACGCCACAACAATTCTTTTCGAGATACAACGTGTAGTTTTGGAGATACAAGCTAATTTTGTACTATGCGTTATTTCTTCTCGTAAAGAGTTTCCAATGCGTACGTGTATGTCTTTACTCTGCAAAACTGTATTTCCTTATGAAGTGGTATTCTTACATATCCTTTCGAGAGAAAACTGTCCTGTGCCTTCTCTTTTGAGGCTACACACTTAGACATACACGCAACATGAAAGCTTTTCGACTTACAACGTGTTGTTTAGGAAAAACAAGATAATTTCGCACGATGCGGGATTTCCTTAAAACGTGATTTTCTGAAAAATTTTGACGAAAGAAAATTCTCCTTTTGGTTCTCTTTAGATGCTACATGTTAAGACGTACACGCCACAACAATTCTTTTCGAGATACAACGTGTAGTTTTGGAGATACAAGCTAATTTTGTACTATGCGTTATTTCTTCTCGTAAAGAGTTTCCAATGCGTACGTATATGTCTTTACTCTGCAAAACTGTATTTCCTTATGAAGTGGTATTCTTACATATCCTTTCGAGAGAAAACTGTCCTGTGCCTTCTCTTTTGAGGCTACACACTTAGACATACACGCAACATGAAAGCTTTTCGACTTACAACGTCTTGTTTAGGAAAAACAAGATAATTTCGCACGGTGCGGGATTTCCTTAAAACGTGATTTTCTGAAAAATTTTGACGAAAGAAAATTCTCCTTTTGGTTCTCTTTAGATGCTACATGTTAAGACGTACACGCCACAACAATTCTTTTCGAGATACAACGTGTAGTTTTGGAGATACAAGCTAATTTTGTACTATGCGTTATTTCTTCTCGTAAAGAGTTTCCAATGCGTACGTATATGTCTTTACTCTGCAAAACTGTATTTCCTTATGAAGTGGTATTCTTACATATCCTTTCGAGAGAAAACTGTCCTGTGCCTTCTCTTTTGAGGCTACACACTTAGACATACACGCAACATGAAAGCTTTTCGACTTACAACGTGTTGTTTAGGAAAAACAAGATAATTTCGCACGATGCGGGATTTCCTTAAAACGTGATTTTCTGAAAAATTTTGACGAAAGAAAATTCTCCTTTTCGTTCCCTTTAGATGCTACATGTTAAGACGTACACGCCACAACAATTCTTTTCGAGATACAACGTGTAGTTTTGGAGATACAAGCTAATTTTGTACTATGCGTTATTTCTTCTCGTAAAGAGTTTCCAATGCGTACGTATATGTCTTTACTCTGCAAAACTGTATTTCCTTATGAAGTGGTATTCTTACATATCCTTTCGAGAGAAAACTGTCCTGTGCCTTCTCTTTTGAGGCTACACACTTAGACATACACGCAACATGAAAGCTTTTCGACTTACAACGTGTTGTTTAGGAAAAACAAGATAATTTCGCACGATGCGGGATTTCCTTAAAACGTGATTTTCTGAAAAATTTTGACGAAAGAAAATTCTCCTTTTGGTTCTCTTTAGATGCTACATGTTAAGACGTACACGCCACAACAATTCTTTTCGAGATACAACGTGTAGTTTTGGAGATACAAGCTAATTTTGTACTATGCGTTATTTCTTCTCGTAAAGAGTTTCCAATGCGTACGTGTATGTCTTTACTCTGCAAAACTGTATTTCCTTATGAAGTGGTATTCTTACATATCCTTTCGAGAGAAAACTGTCCTGTGCCTTCTCTTTTGAGGCTACACACTTAGACATACACGCAACATGAAAGCTTTTCGACTTACAACGTGTTGTTTAGGAAAAACAAGATAATTTCGCACGATGCGGGATTTCCTTAAAACGTGATTTTCTGAAAAATTTTGACGAAAGAAAATTCTCCTTTTGGTTCTCTTTAGATGCTACATGTTAAGACGTACACGCCACAACAATTCTTTTCGAGATACAACGTGTAGTTTTGGAGATACAAGCTAATTTTGTACTATGCGTTATTTCTTCTCGTAAAGAGTTTCCAATGCGGACGTATATGTCTTTACTCTGCAAAACTGTATTTCCTTATGAAGTGGTATTCTTACATATCCTTTCGAGAGAAAACTGTCCTGTGCCTTCTCTTTTGAGGCTACACACTTAGACATACACGCAACATGAAAGCTTTTCGACTTACAACGTGTTGTTTAGGAAAAACAAGATAATTTCGCACGGTGCGGGATTTCCTTAAAACGTGATTTTCTGAAAAATTTTGACGAAAGAAAATTCTCCTTTTGGTTCTCTTTAGATGCTACATGTTAAGACGTACACGCCACAACAATTCTTTTCGAGATACAACGTGTAGTTTTGGAGATACAAGCTAATTTTGTACTATGCGTTATTTCTTCTCGTAAAGAGTTTCCAATGCGTACGTATATGTCTTTACTCTGCAAAACTGTATTTCCTTATGAAGTGGTATTCTTACATATCCTTTCGAGAGAAAACTGTCCTGTGCCTTCTCTTTTGAGGCTACACACTTAGACATACACGCAACATGAAAGCTTTTCGACTTACAACGTGTTGTTTAGGAAAAACAAGATAATTTCGCACGATGCGGGATTTCCTTAAAACGTGATTTTCTGAAAAATTTTGACGAAAGAAAATTCTCCTTTTCGTTCCCTTTAGATGCTACATGTTAAGACGTACACGCCACAACAATTCTTTTCGAGATACAACGTGTAGTTTTGGAGATACAAGCTAATTTTGTACTATGCGTTATTTCTTCTCGTAAAGAGTTTCCAATGCGTACGTGTATGTCTTTACTCTGCAAAACTGTATTTCCTTATGAAGTGGTATTCTTACATATCCTTTCGAGAGAAAACTGTCCTGTGCCTTCTCTTTTGAGGCTACACACTTAGACATACACGCAACATGAAAGCTTTTCGACTTACAACGTGTTGTTTAGGAAAAACAAGATAATTTCGCACGATGCGGGATTTCCTTAAAACGTGATTTTCTGAAAAATTTTGACGAAAGAAAATTCTCCTTTTGGTTCTCTTTAGATGCTACATGTTAAGACGTACACGCCACAACAATTCTTTTCGAGATACAACGTGTAGTTTTGGAGATACAAGCTAATTTTGTACTATGCGTTATTTCTTCTCGTAAAGAGTTTCCAATGCGTACGTATATGTCTTTACTCTGCAAAACTGTATTTCCTTATGAAGTGGTATTCTTACATATCCTTTCGAGAGAAAACTGTCCTGTGCCTTCTCTTTTGAGGCTACACACTTAGACATACACGCAACATGAAAGCTTTTCGACTTACAACGTGTTGTTTAGGAAAAACAAGATAATTTCGCACGATGCGGGATTTCCTTAAAACGTGATTTTCTGAAAAATTTTGACGAAAGAAAATTCTCCTTTTGGTTCCCTTTAGATGCTACATGTTAAGACGTACACGCCACAACAATTCTTTTCGAGATACAACGTGTAGTTTTGGAGATACAAGCTAATTTTGTACTATGCGTTATTTCTTCTCGTAAAGAGTTTCCAATGCGTACGTATATGTCTTTACTCTGCAAAACTGTATTTCCTTATGAAGTGGTATTCTTACATATCCTTTCGAGAGAAAACTGTCCTGTGCCTTCTCTTTTGAGGCTACACACTTAGACATACACGCAACATGAAAGCTTTTCGACTTACAACGTGTTGTTTAGGAAAAACAAGATAATTTCGCACGATGCGGGATTTCCTTAAAACGTGATTTTCTGAAAAATTTTGACGAAAGAAAATTCTCCTTTTGGTTCCCTTTAGATGCTACATGTTAAGACGTACACGCCACAACAATTCTTTTCGAGATACAACGTGTAGTTTTGGAGATACAAGCTAATTTTGTACTATGCGTTATTTCTTCTCGTAAAGAGTTTCCAATGCGTACGTATATGTCTTTACTCTGCAAAACTGTATTTCCTTATGAAGTGGTATTCTTACATATCCTTTCGAGAGAAAACTGTCCTGTGCCTTCTCTTTTGAGGCTACACACTTAGACATACACGCAACATGAAAGCTTTTCGACTTACAACGTGTTGTTTAGGAAAAACAAGATAATTTCGCACGATGCGGGATTTCCTTAAAACGTGATTTTCTGAAAAATTTTGACGAAAGAAAATTCTCCTTTTGGTTCTCTTTAGATGCTACATGTTAAGACGTACACGCCACAACAATTCTTTTCGAGATACAACGTGTAGTTTTGGAGATACAAGCTAATTTTGTACTATGCGTTATTTCTTCTCGTAAAGAGTTTCCAATGCGTACGTATATGTCTTTACTCTGCAAAACTGTATTTCCTTATGAAGTGGTATTCTTACATATCCTTTCGAGAAAAACTGTCCTGTGCCTTCTCTTTTGAGGCTACACACTTAGACATACACGCAACATGAAAGCTTTTCGACTTACAACGTGTTGTTTAGGAAAAACAAGATAATTTCGCACGATGCGGGATTTCCTTAAAACGTGATTTTCTGAAAAATTTTGACGAAAGAAAATTCTCCTTTTGGTTCTCTTTAGATGCTACATGTTAAGACGTACACGCCACAACAATTCTTTTCGAGATACAACGTGTAGTTTTGGAGATACAAGCTAATTTTGTACTATGCGTTATTTCTTCTCGTAAAGAGTTTCCAATGCGTACGTATATGTCTTTACTCTGCAAAACTGTATTTCCTTATGAAGTGGTATTCTTACATATCCTTTCGAGAGAAAACTGTCCTGTGCCTTCTCTTTTGAGGCTACACACTTAGACATACACGCAACATGAAAGCTTTTCGACTTACAACGTGTTGTTTAGGAAAAACAAGATAATTTCGCACGATGCGGGATTTCCTTAAAACGTGATTTTCTGAAAAATTTTGACGAAAGAAAATTCTCCTTTTGGTTCTCTTTAGATGCTACATGTTAAGACGTACACGCCACAACAATTCTTTTCGAGATACAACGTGTAGTTTTGGAGATACAAGCTAATTTTGTACTATGCGTTATTTCTTCTCGTAAAGACTTTCCAATGCGTACGTATATGTCTTTACTCTGCAAAACTGTATTTCCTTATGAAGTGGTATTCTTACATATCCTTTCGAGAGAAAACTGTCCTGTGCCTTCTCTTTTGAGGCTACACACTTAGACATACACGCAACATGAAAGCTTTTCGACTTACAACGTGTTGTTTAGGAAAAACAAGATAATTTCGCACGATGCGGGATTTCCTTAAAACGTGATTTTCTGAAAAATTTTGACGAAAGAAAATTCTCCTTTTCGTTCCCTTTAGATGCTACATGTTAAGACGTACACGCCACAACAATTCTTTTCGAGATACAACGTGTAGTTTTGGAGATACAAGCTAATTTTGTACTATGCGTTATTTCTTCTCGTAAAGAGTTTCCAATGCGTACGTATATGTCTTTACTCTGCAAAACTGTATTTCCTTATGAAGTGGTATTCTTACATATCCTTTCGAGAGAAAACTGTCCTGTGCCTTCTCTTTTGAGGCTACACACTTAGACATACACGCAACATGAAAGCTTTTCGACTTACAACGTGTTGTTTAGGAAAAACAAGATAATTTCGCACGGTGCGGGATTTCCTTAAAACGTGATTTTCTGAAAAATTTTGACGAAAGAAAATTCTCCTTTTGGTTCTCTTTAGATGCTACATGTTAAGACGTACACGCCACAACAATTCTTTTCGAGATACAACGTGTAGTTTTGGAGATACAAGCTAATTTTGTACTATGCGTTATTTCTTCTCGTAAAGAGTTTCCAATGCGTACGTATATGTCTTTACTCTGCAAAACTGTATTTCCTTATGAAGTGGTATTCTTACATATCCTTTCGAGAGAAAACTGTCCTGTGCCTTCTCTTTTGAGGCTACACACTTAGACATACACGCAACATGAAAGCTTTTCGACTTACAACGTGTTGTTTAGGAAAAACAAGATAATTTCGCACGATGCGGGATTTCCTTAAAACGTGATTTTCTGAAAAATTTTGACGAAAGAAAAATCTCCTTTTCGTTCCCTTTAGATGCTACATGTTAAGACGTACACGCCACAACAATTATTTTCGAGATACAACGTGTAGTTTTGGAGATACAAGCTAATTTTGTACTATGCGTTATTTCTTCTCGTAAAGAGCTTCCAATGCGGACGTGTATGTCTTTACTCTGCAAAACTGTATTTCCTTATGAAGTGGTATTCTTACATATCCTTTCGAGAGAAAACTGTCCTGTGCCTTCTCTTTTGAGGCTACACACTTAGACATACACGCAACATGAAAGCTTTTCGACTTACAACGTGTTGTTTAGGAAAAACAAGATAATTTCGCACGATGCGGGATTTCCTTAAAACGTGATTTTCTGAAAAATTTTGACGAAAGAAAATTCTCCTTTTGGTTCTCTTTAGATGCTACATGTTAAGACGTACACGCCACAACAATTCTTTTCGAGATACAACGTGTAGTTTTGGAGATACAAGCTAATTTTGTACTATGCGTTATTTCTTCTCGTAAAGAGTTTCCAATGCGTACGTATATGTCTTTACTCTGCAAAACTGTATTTCCTTATGAAGTGGTATTCTTACATATCCTTTCGAGAGAAAACTGTCCTGTGCCTTCTCTTTTGAGGCTACACACTTAGACATACACGCAACATGAAAGCTTTTCGACTTACAACGTGTTGTTTAGGAAAAACAAGATAATTTCGCACGATGCGGGATTTCCTTAAAACGTGATTTTCTGAAAAATTTTGACGAAAGAAAATTCTCCTTTTGGTTCTCTTTAGATGCTACATGTTAAGACGTACACGCCACAACAATTCTTTTCGAGATACAACGTGTAGTTTTGGAGATACAAGCTAATTTTGTACTATGCGTTATTTCTTCTCGTAAAGAGTTTCCAATGCGTACGTATATGTCTTTACTCTGCAAAACTGTATTTCCTTATGAAGTGGTATTCTTACATATCCTTTCGAGAGAAAACTGTCCTGTGCCTTCTCTTTTGAGGCTACACACTTAGACATACACGCAACATGAAAGCTTTTCGACTTACAACGTGTTGTTTAGGAAAAACAAGATAATTTCGCACGATGCGGGATTTCCTTAAAACGTGATTTTCTGAAAAATTTTGACGAAAGAAAATTCTCCTTTTGGTTCTCTTTAGATGCTACATGTTAAGACGTACACGCCACAACAATTCTTTTCGAGATACAACGTGTAGTTTTGGAGATACAAGCTAATTTTGTACTATGCGTTATTTCTTCTCGTAAAGAGTTTCCAATGCGTACGTATATGTCTTTACTCTGCAAAACTGTATTTCCTTATGAAGTGGTATTCTTACATATCCTTTCGAGAGAAAACTGTCCTGTGCCTTCTCTTTTGAGGCTACACACTTAGACATACACGCAACATGAAAGCTTTTCGACTTACAACGTGTTGTTTAGGAAAAACAAGATAATTTCGCACGGTGCGGGATTTCCTTAAAACGTGATTTTCTGAAAAATTTTGACGAAAGAAAATTCTCCTTTTGGTTCTCTTTAGATGCTACATGTTAAGACGTACACGCCACAACAATTCTTTTCGAGATACAACGTGTAGTTTTGGAGATACAAGCTAATTTTGTACTATGCGTTATTTCTTCTCGTAAAGAGTTTCCAATGCGTACGTATATGTCTTTACTCTGCAAAACTGTATTTCCTTATGAAGTGGTATTCTTACATATCCTTTCGAGAGAAAACTGTCCTGTGCCTTCTCTTTTGAGGCTACACACTTAGACATACACGCAACATGAAAGCTTTTCGACTTACAACGTGTTGTTTAGGAAAAACAAGATAATTTCGCACGATGCGGGATTTCCTTAAAACGTGATTTTCTGAAAAATTTTGACGAAAGAAAATTCTCCTTTTGGTTCCCTTTAGATGCTACATGTTAAGACGTACACGCCACAACAATTCTTTTCGAGATACAACGTGTAGTTTTGGAGATACAAGCTAATTTTGTACTATGCGTTATTTCTTCTCGTAAAGAGTTTCCAATGCGTACGTATATGTCTTTACTCTGCAAAACTGTATTTCCTTATGAAGTGGTATTCTTACATATCCTTTCGAGAGAAAACTGTCCTGTGCCTTCTCTTTTGAGGCTACACACTTAGACATACACGCAACATGAAAGCTTTTCGACTTACAACGTGTTGTTTAGGAAAAACAAGATAATTTCGCACGATGCGGGATTTCCTTAAAACGTGATTTTCTGAAAAATTTTGACGAAAGAAAATTCTCCTTTTGGTTCTCTTTAGATGCTACATGTTAAGACGTACACGCCACAACAATTCTTTTCGAGATACAACGTGTAGTTTTGGAGATACAAGCTAATTTTGTACTATGCGTTATTTCTTCTCGTAAAGAGTTTCCAATGCGTACGTATATGTCTTTACTCTGCAAAACTGTATTTCCTTATGAAGTGGTATTCTTACATATCCTTTCGAGAGAAAACTGTCCTGTGCCTTCTCTTTTGAGGCTACACACTTAGACATACACGCAACATGAAAGCTTTTCGACTTACAACGTGTTGTTTAGGAAAAACAAGATAATTTCGCACGATGCGGGATTTCCTTAAAACGTGATTTTCTGAAAAATTTTGACGAAAGAAAATTCTCCTTTTGGTTCCCTTTAGATGCTACATGTTAAGACGTACACGCCACAACAATTCTTTTCGAGATACAACGTGTAGTTTTGGAGATACAAGCTAATTTTGTACTATGCGTTATTTCTTCTCGTAAAGAGTTTCCAATGCGGACGTATATGTCTTTACTCTGCAAAACTGTATTTCCTTATGAAGTGGTATTCTTACATATCCTTTCGAGAGAAAACTGTCCTGTGCCTTCTCTTTTGAGGCTACACACTTAGACATACACGCAACATGAAAGCTTTTCGACTTACAACGTGTTGTTTAGGAAAAACAAGATAATTTCGCACGATGCGGGATTTCCTTAAAACGTGATTTTCTGAAAAATTTTGACGAAAGAAAATTCTCCTTTTGGTTCTCTTTAGATGCTACATGTTAAGACGTACACGCCACAACAATTCTTTTCGAGATACAACGTGTAGTTTTGGAGATACAAGCTAATTTTGTACTATGCGTTATTTCTTCTCGTAAAGAGTTTCCAATGCGTACGTATATGTCTTTACTCTGCAAAACTGTATTTCCTTATGAAGTGGTATTCTTACATATCCTTTCGAGAGAAAACTGTCCTGTGCCTTCTCTTTTGAGGCTACACACTTAGACATACACGCAACATGAAAGCTTTTCGACTTACAACGTGTTGTTTAGGAAAAACAAGATAATTTCGCACGATGCGGGATTTCCTTAAAACGTGATTTTCTGAAAAATTTTGACGAAAGAAAATTCTCCTTTTGGTTCTCTTTAGATGCTACATGTTAAGACGTACACGCCACAACAATTCTTTTCGAGATACAACGTGTAGTTTTGGAGATACAAGCTAATTTTGTACTATGCGTTATTTCTTCTCGTAGAGTTTCCAATGCGTACGTATATGTCTTTACTCTGCAAAACTGTATTTCCTTATGAAGTGGTATTCTTACATATCCTTTCGAGAGAAAACTGTCCTGTGCCTTCTCTTTTGAGGCTACACACTTAGACATACACGCAACATGAAAGCTTTTCGACTTACAACGTGTTGTTTAGGAAAAACAAGATAATTTCGCACGATGCGGGATTTCCTTAAAACGTGATTTTCTGAAAAATTTTGACGAAAGAAAATTCTCCTTTTGGTTCTCTTTAGATGCTACATGTTAAGACGTACACGCCACAACAATTCTTTTCGAGATACAACGTGTAGTTTTGGAGATACAAGCTAATTTTGTACTATGCGTTATTTCTTCTCGTAAAGAGTTTCCAATGCGTACGTATATGTCTTTACTCTGCAAAACTGTATTTCCTTATGAAGTGGTATTCTTACATATCCTTTCTAGAGAAAACTGTCCTGTGCCTTCTCTTTTGAGGCTACACACTTAGACATACACGCAACATGAAAGCTTTTCGACTTACAACGTGTTGTTTAGGAAAAACAAGATAATTTCGCACGATGCGGGATTTCCTTAAAACGTGATTTTCTGAAAAATTTTGACGAAAGAAAATTCTCCTTTTGGTTCTCTTTAGATGCTACATGTTAAGACGTACACGCCACAACAATTCTTTTCAAGATACAACGTGTAGTTTTGGAGATACAAGCTAATTTTGTACTATGCGTTATTTCTTCTCGTAAAGAGTTTCCAATGCGTACGTATATGTCTTTACTCTGCAAAACTGTATTTCCTTATGAAGTGGTATTCTTACATATCCTTTCGAGAGAAAACTGTCCTGTGCCTTCTCTTTTGAGGCTACACACTTAGACATACACGCAACATGAAAGCTTTTCGACTTACAACGTGTTGTTTAGGAAAAACAAGATAATTTCGCACGATGCGGGATTTCCTTAAAACGTGATTTTCTGAAAAATTTTGACGAAAGAAAATTCTCCTTTTGGTTCCCTTTAGATGCTACATGTTAAGACGTACACGCCACAACAATTCTTTTCGAGATACAACGTGTAGTTTTGGAGATACAAGCTAATTTTGTACTATGCGTTATTTCTTCTCGTAAAGAGTTTCCAATGCGTACGTATATGTCTTTACTCTGCAAAACTGTATTTCCTTATGAAGTGGTATTCTTACATATCCTTTCGAGAGAAAACTGTCCTGTGCCTTCTCTTTTGAGGCTACACACTTAGACATACACGCAACATGAAAGCTTTTCGACTTACAACGTGTTGTTTAGGAAAAACAAGATAATTTCGCACGATGCGGGATTTCCTTAAAACGTGATTTTCTGAAAAATTTTGACGAAAGAAAATTCTCCTTTTGGTTCTCTTTAGATGCTACATGTTAAGACGTACACGCCACAACAATTCTTTTCGAGATACAACGTGTAGTTTTGGAGATACAAGCTAATTTTGTACTATGCGTTATTTCTTCTCGTAAAGAGTTTCCAATGCGTACGTATATGTCTTTACTCTGCAAAACTGTATTTCCTTATGAAGTGGTATTCTTACATATCCTTTCGAGAGAAAACTGTCCTGTGCCTTCTCTTTTGAGGCTACACACTTAGACATACACGCAACATGAAAGCTTTTCGACTTACAACGTGTTGTTTAGGAAAAACAAGATAATTTCGCACGATGCGGGATTTCCTTAAAACGTGATTTTCTGAAAAATTTTGACGAAAGAAAATTCTCCTTTTGGTTCCCTTTAGATGCTACATGTTAAGACGTACACGCCACAACAATTCTTTTCGAGATACAACGTGTAGTTTTGGAGATACAAGCTAATTTTGTACTATGCGTTATTTCTTCTCGTAAAGAGTTTCCAATGCGTACGTATATGTCTTTACTCTGCAAAACTGTATTTCCTTATGAAGTGGTATTCTTACATATCCTTTCGAGAGAAAACTGTCCTGTGCCTTCTCTTTTGAGGCTACACACTTAGACATACACGCAACATGAAAGCTTTTCGACTTACAACGTGTTGTTTAGGAAAAACAAGATAATTTCGCACGATGCGGGATTTCCTTAAAACGTGATTTTCTGAAAAATTTTGACGAAAGAAAATTCTCCTTTTGGTTCTCTTTAGATGCTACATGTTAAGACGTACACGCCACAACAATTCTTTTCGAGATACAACGTGTAGTTTTGGAGATACAAGCTAATTTTGTACTATGCGTTATTTCTTCTCGTAAAGAGTTTCCAATGCGTACGTATATGTCTTTACTCTGCAAAACTGTATTTCCTTATGAAGTGGTATTCTTACATATCCTTTCGAGAGAAAACTGTCCTGTGCCTTCTCTTTTGAGGCTACACACTTAGACATACACGCAACATGAAAGCTTTTCGACTTACAACGTGTTGTTTAGGAAAAACAAGATAATTTCGCACGATGCGGGATTTCCTTAAAACGTGATTTTCTGAAAAATTTTGACGAAAGAAAATTCTCCTTTTGGTTCTCTTTAGATGCTACATGTTAAGACGTACACGCCACAACAATTCTTTTCGAGATACAACGTGTAGTTTTGGAGATACAAGCTAATTTTGTACTATGCGTTATTTCTTCTCGTAAAGAGTTTCCAATGCGTACGTATATGTCTTTACTCTGCAAAACTGTATTTCCTTATGAAGTGGTATTCTTACATATCCTTTCGAGAGAAAACTGTCCTGTGCCTTCTCTTTTGAGGCTACACACTTAGACATACACGCAACATGAAAGCTTTTCGACTTACAACGTGTTGTTTAGGAAAAACAAGATAATTTCGCACGATGCGGGATTTCCTTAAAACGTGATTTTCTGAAAAATTTTGACGAAAGAAAATTCTCCTTTTGGTTCCCTTTAGATGCTACATGTTAAGACGTACACGCCACAACAATTCTTTTCGAGATACAACGTGTAGTTTTGGAGATACAAGCTAATTTTGTACTATGCGTTATTTCTTCTCGTAAAGAGTTTCCAATGCGTACGTATATGTCTTTACTCTGCAAAACTGTATTTCCTTATGAAGTGGTATTCTTACATATCCTTTCGAGAGAAAACTGTCCTGTGCCTTCTCTTTTGAGGCTACACACTTAGACATACACGCAACATGAAAGCTTTTCGACTTACAACGTGTTGTTTAGGAAAAACAAGATAATTTCGCACGATGCGGGATTTCCTTAAAACGTGATTTTCTGAAAAATTTTGACGAAAGAAAATTCTCCTTTTGGTTCTCTTTAGATGCTACATGTTAAGACGTACACGCCACAACAATTCTTTTCGAGATACAACGTGTAGTTTTGGAGATACAAGCTAATTTTGTACTATGCGTTATTTCTTCTCGTAAAGAGTTTCCAATGCGTACGTATATGTCTTTACTCTGCAAAACTGTATTTCCTTATGAAGTGGTATTCTTACATATCCTTTCGAGAGAAAACTGTCCTGTGCCTTCTCTTTTGAGGCTACACACTTAGACATACACGCAACATGAAAGCTTTTCGACTTACAACGTGTTGTTTAGGAAAAACAAGATAATTTCGCACGATGCGGGATTTCCTTAAAACGTGATTTTCTGAAAAATTTTGACGAAAGAAAATTCTCCTTTTGGTTCTCTTTAGATGCTACATGTTAAGACGTACACGCCACAACAATTCTTTTCGAGATACAACGTGTAGTTTTGGAGATACAAGCTAATTTTGTACTATGCGTTATTTCTTCTCGTAAAGAGTTTCCAATGCGTACGTATATGTCTTTACTCTGCAAAACTGTATTTCCTTATGAAGTGGTATTCTTACATATCCTTTCGAGAGAAAACTGTCCTGTGCCTTCTCTTTTGAGGCTACACACTTAGACATACACGCAACATGAAAGCTTTTCGACTTACAACGTGTTGTTTAGGAAAAACAAGATAATTTCGCACGATGCGGGATTTCCTTAAAACGTGATTTTCTGAAAAATTTTGACGAAAGAAAATTCTCCTTTTGGTTCTCTTTAGATGCTACATGTTAAGACGTACACGCCACAACAATTCTTTTCGAGATACAACGTGTAGTTTTGGAGATACAAGCTAATTTTGTACTATGCGTTATTTCTTCTCGTAAAGAGTTTCCAATGCGTACGTATATGTCTTTACTCTGCAAAACTGTATTTCCTTATGAAGTGGTATTCTTACATATCCTTTCGAGAGAAAACTGTCCTGTGCCTTCTCTTTTGAGGCTACACACTTAGACATACACGCAACATGAAAGCTTTTCGACTTACAACGTGTTGTTTAGGAAAAACAAGATAATTTCGCACGATGCGGGATTTCCTTAAAACGTGATTTTCTGAAAAATTTTGACGAAAGAAAATTCTCCTTTTGGTTCTCTTTAGATGCTACATGTTAAGACGTACACGCCACAACAATTCTTTTCGAGATACAACGTGTAGTTTTGGAGATACAAGCTAATTTTGTACTATGCGTTATTTCTTCTCGTAAAGAGTTTCCAATGCGTACGTATATGTCTTTACTCTGCAAAACTGTATTTCCTTATGAAGTGGTATTCTTACATATCCTTTCGAGAGAAAACTGTCCTGTGCCTTCTCTTTTGAGGCTACACACTTAGACATACACGCAACATGAAAGCTTTTCGACTTACAACGTGTTGTTTAGGAAAAACAAGATAATTTCGCACGATGCGGGATTTCCTTAAAACGTGATTTTCTGAAAAATTTTGACGAAAGAAAATTCTCCTTTTGGTTCTCTTTAGATGCTACATGTTAAGACGTACACGCCACAACAATTCTTTTCGAGATACAACGTGTAGTTTTGGAGATACAAGCTAATTTTGTACTATGCGTTATTTCTTCTCGTAAAGAGTTTCCAATGCGTACGTATATGTCTTTACTCTGCAAAACTGTATTTCCTTATGAAGTGGTATTCTTACATATCCTTTCGAGAGAAAACTGTCCTGTGCCTTCTCTTTTGAGGCTACACACTTAGACATACACGCAACATGAAAGCTTTTCGACTTACAACGTGTTGTTTAGGAAAAACAAGATAATTTCGCACGATGCGGGATTTCCTTAAAACGTGATTTTCTGAAAAATTTTGACGAAAGAAAATTCTCCTTTTGGTTCTCTTTAGATGCTACATGTTAAGACGTACACGCCACAACAATTCTTTTCGAGATACAACGTGTAGTTTTGGAGATACAAGCTAATTTTGTACTATGCGTTATTTCTTCTCGTAAAGAGTTTCCAATGCGTACGTATATGTCTTTACTCTGCAAAACTGTATTTCCTTATGAAGTGGTATTCTTACATATCCTTTCGAGAGAAAACTGTCCTGTGCCTTCTCTTTTGAGGCTACACACTTAGACATACACGCAACATGAAAGCTTTTCGACTTACAACGTGTTGTTTAGGAAAAACAAGATAATTTCGCACGATGCGGGATTTCCTTAAAACGTGATTTTCTGAAAAATTTTGACGAAAGAAAATTCTCCTTTTGGTTCTCTTTAGATGCTACATGTTAAGACGTACACGCCACAACAATTCTTTTCGAGATACAACGTGTAGTTTTGGAGATACAAGCTAATTTTGTACTATGCGTTATTTCTTCTCGTAAAGAGTTTCCAATGCGTACGTATATGTCTTTACTCTGCAAAACTGTATTTCCTTATGAAGTGGTATTCTTACATATCCTTTCGAGAGAAAACTGTCCTGTGCCTTCTCTTTTGAGGCTACACACTTAGACATACACGCAACATGAAAGCTTTTCGACTTACAACGTGTTGTTTAGGAAAAACAAGATAATTTCGCACGATGCGGGATTTCCTTAAAACGTGATTTTCTGAAAAATTTTGACGAAAGAAAATTCTCCTTTTGGTTCTCTTTAGATGCTACATGTTAAGACGTACACGCCACAACAATTCTTTTCGAGATACAACGTGTAGTTTTGGAGATACAAGCTAATTTTGTACTATGCGTTATTTCTTCTCGTAAAGAGTTTCCAATGCGTACGTATATGTCTTTACTCTGCAAAACTGTATTTCCTTATGAAGTGGTATTCTTACATATCCTTTCGAGAGAAAACTGTCCTGTGCCTTCTCTTTTGAGGCTACACACTTAGACATACACGCAACATGAAAGCTTTTCGACTTACAACGTGTTGTTTAGGAAAAACAAGATAATTTCGCACGATGCGGGATTTCCTTAAAACGTGATTTTCTGAAAAATTTTGACGAAAGAAAATTCTCCTTTTGGTTCTCTTTAGATGCTACATGTTAAGACGTACACGCCACAACAATTCTTTTCGAGATACAACGTGTAGTTTTGGAGATACAAGCTAATTTTGTACTATGCGTTATTTCTTCTCGTAAAGAGTTTCCAATGCGTACGTATATGTCTTTACTCTGCAAAACTGTATTTCCTTATGAAGTGGTATTCTTACATATCCTTTCGAGAGAAAACTGTCCTGTGCCTTCTCTTTTGAGGCTACACACTTAGACATACACGCAACATGAAAGCTTTTCGACTTACAACGTGTTGTTTAGGAAAAACAAGATAATTTCGCACGATGCGGGATTTCCTTAAAACGTGATTTTCTGAAAAATTTTGACGAAAGAAAATTCTCCTTTTGGTTCCCTTTAGATGCTACATGTTAAGACGTACACGCCACAACAATTCTTTTCGAGATACAACGTGTAGTTTTGGAGATACAAGCTAATTTTGTACTATGCGTTATTTCTTCTCGTAAAGAGTTTCCAATGCGTACGTATATGTCTTTACTCTGCAAAACTGTATTTCCTTATGAAGTGGTATTCTTACATATCCTTTCGAGAGAAAACTGTCCTGTGCCTTCTCTTTTGAGTCTACACACTTAGACATACACGCAACATGAAAGCTTTTCGACTTACAACGTGTTGTTTAGGAAAAACAAGATAATTTCGCACGATGCGGGATTTCCTTAAAACGTGATTTTCTGAAAAATTTTGACGAAAGAAAATTCTCCTTTTGGTTCTCTTTAGATGCTACATGTTAAGACGTACACGCCACAACAATTCTTTTCGAGATACAACGTGTAGTTTTGGAGATACAAGCTAATTTTGTACTATGCGTTATTTCTTCTCGTAAAGAGTTTCCAATGCGTACGTATATGTCTTTACTCTGCAAAACTGTATTTCCTTATGAAGTGGTATTCTTACATATCCTTTCGAGAGAAAACTGTCCTGTGCCTTCTCTTTTGAGGCTACACACTTAGACATACACGCAACATGAAAGCTTTTCGACTTACAACGTGTTGTTTAGGAAAAACAAGATAATTTCGCACGATGCGGGATTTCCTTAAAACGTGATTTTCTGAAAAATTTTGACGAAAGAAAATTCTCCTTTTGGTTCCCTTTAGATGCTACATGTTAAGACGTACACGCCACAACAATTCTTTTCGAGATACAACGTGTAGTTTTGGAGATACAAGCTAATTTTGTACTATGCGTTATTTCTTCTCGTAAAGAGTTTCCAATGCGTACGTATATGTCTTTACTCTGCAAAACTGTATTTCCTTATGAAGTGGTATTCTTACATATCCTTTCGAGAGAAAACTGTCCTGTGCCTTCTCTTTTGAGGCTACACACTTAGACATACACGCAACATGAAAGCTTTTCGACTTACAACGTGTTGTTTAGGAAAAACAAGATAATTTCGCACGATGCGGGATTTCCTTAAAACGTGATTTTCTGAAAAATTTTGACGAAAGAAAATTCTCCTTTTGGTTCCCTTTAGATGCTACATGTTAAGACGTACACGCCACAACAATTCTTTTCGAGATACAACGTGTAGTTTTGGAGATACAAGCTAATTTTGTACTATGCGTTATTTCTTCTCGTAAAGAGTTTCCAATGCGTACGTATATGTCTTTACTCTGCAAAACTGTATTTCCTTATGAAGTGGTATTCTTACATATCCTTTCGAGAGAAAACTGTCCTGTGCCTTCTCTTTTGAGGCTACACACTTAGACATACACGCAACATGAAAGCTTTTCGACTTACAACGTGTTGTTTAGGAAAAACAAGATAATTTCGCACGATGCGGGATTTCCTTAAAACGTGATTTTCTGAAAAATTTTGACGAAAGAAAATTCTCCTTTTGGTTCTCTTTAGATGCTACATGTTAAGACGTACACGCCACAACAATTCTTTTCGAGATACAACGTGTAGTTTTGGAGATACAAGCTAATTTTGTACTATGCGTTATTTCTTCTCGTAAAGAGTTTCCAATGCGTACGTATATGTCTTTACTCTGCAAAACTGTATATCCTTATGAAGTGGTATTCTTACATATCCTTTCGAGAGAAAACTGTCCTGTGCCTTCTCTTTTGAGGCTACACACTTAGACATACACGCAACATGAAAGCTTTTCGACTTACAACGTGTTGTTTAGGAAAAACAAGATAATTTCGCACGATGCGGGATTTCCTTAAAACGTGATTTTCTGAAAAATTTTGACGAAAGAAAATTCTCCTTTTGGTTCCCTTTAGATGCTACATGTTAAGACGTACACGCCACAACAATTCTTTTCGAGATACAACGTGTAGTTTTGGAGATACAAGCTAATTTTGTACTATGCGTTATTTCTTCTCGTAAAGAGTTTCCAATGCGTACGTATATGTCTTTACTCTGCAAAACTGTATTTCCTTATGAAGTGGTATTCTTACATATCCTTTCGAGAGAAAACTGTCCTGTGCCTTCTCTTTTGAGGCTACACACTTAGACATACACGCAACATGAAAGCTTTTCGACTTACAACGTGTTGTTTAGGAAAAACAAGATAATTTCGCACGATGCGGGATTTCCTTAAAACGTGATTTTCTGAAAAATTTTGACGAAAGAAAATTCTCCTTTTGGTTCTGTTTAGATGCTACATGTTAAGACGTACACGCCACAACAATTCTTTTCGAGATACAACGTGTAGTTTTGGAGATACAAGCTAATTTTGTACTATGCGTTATTTCTTCTCGTAAAGAGTTTCCAATGCGTACGTATATGTCTTTACTCTGCAAAACTGTATTTCCTTATGAAGTGGTATTCTTACATATCCTTTCGAGAGAAAACTGTCCTGTGCCTTCTCTTTTGAGGCTACACACTTAGACATACACGCAACATGAAAGCTTTTCGACTTACAACGTGTTGTTTAGGAAAAACAAGATAATTTCGCACGATGCGGGATTTCCTTAAAACGTGATTTTCTGAAAAATTTTGACGAAAGAAAATTCTCCTTTTGGTTCCCTTTAGATGCTACATGTTAAGACGTACACGCCACAACAATTCTTTTCGAGATACAACGTGTAGTTTTGGAGATACAAGCTAATTTTGTACTATGCGTTATTTCTTCTCGTAAAGAGTTTCCAATGCGTACGTATATGTCTTTACTCTGCAAAACTGTATTTCCTTATGAAGTGGTATTCTTACATATCCTTTCGAGAGAAAACTGTCCTGTGCCTTCTCTTTTGAGGCTACACACTTAGACATACACGCAACATGAAAGCTTTTCGACTTACAACGTGTTGTTTAGGAAAAACAAGATAATTTCGCACGATGCGGGATTTCCTTAAAACGTGATTTTCTGAAAAATTTTGACGAAAGAAAATTCTCCTTTTGGTTCTCTTTAGATGCTACATGTTAAGACGTACACGCCACAACAATTCTTTTCGAGATACAACGTGTAGTTTTGGAGATACAAGCTAATTTTGTACTATGGGTTATTTCTTCTCGTAAAGAGTTTCCAATGCGTACGTATATGTCTTTACTCTGCAAAACTGTATTTCCTTATGAAGTGGTATTCTTACATATCCTTTCGAGAGAAAACTGTCCTGTGCCTTCTCTTTTGAGGCTACACACTTAGACATACACGCAACATGAAAGCTTTTCGACTTACAACGTGTTGTTTAGGAAAAACAAGATAATTTCGCACGATGCGGGATTTCCTTAAAACGTGATTTTCTGAAAAATTTTGACGAAAGAAAATTCTCCTTTTGGTTCCCTTTAGATGCTACATGTTAAAACGTACACGCCACAACAATTCTTTTCGAGATACAACGTGTAGTTTTGGAGATACAAGCTAATTTTGTACTATGCGTTATTTCTTCTCGTAAAGAGTTTCCAATGCGTACGTATATGTCTTTACTCTGCAAAACTGTATTTCCTTATGAAGTGGTATTCTTACATATCCTTTCGAGAGAAAACTGTCCTGTGCCTTCTCTTTTGAGGCTACACACTTAGACATACACGCAACATGAAAGCTTTTCGACTTACAACGTGTTGTTTAGGAAAAACAAGATAATTTCGCACGATGCGGGATTTCCTTAAAACGTGATTTTCTGAAAAATTTTGACGAAAGAAAATTCTCCTTTTGGTTCCCTTTAGATGCTACATGTTAAGACGTACACGCCACAACAATTCTTTTCGAGATACAACGTGTAGTTTTGGAGATACAAGCTAATTTTGTACTATGCGTTATTTCTTCTCGTAAAGAGTTTCCAATGCGTACGTATATGTCTTTACTCTGCAAAACTGTATTTCCTTATGAAGTGGTATTCTTACATATCCTTTCGAGAGAAAACTGTCCTGTGCCTTCTCTTTTGAGGCTACACACTTAGACATACACGCAACATGAAAGCTTTTCGACTTACAACGTGTTGTTTAGGAAAAACAAGATAATTTCGCACGATGCGGGATTTCCTTAAAACGTGATTTTCTGAAAAATTTTGACGAAAGAAAATTCTCCTTTTGGTTCTCTTTAGATGCTACATGTTAAGACGTACACGCCACAACAATTCTTTTCGAGATACAACGTGTAGTTTTGGAGATACAAGCTAATTTTGTACTATGCGTTATTTCTTCTCGTAAAGAGTTTCCAATGCGTACGTATATGTCTTTACTCTGCAAAACTGTATTTCCTTATGAAGTGGTATTCTTACATATCCTTTCGAGAGAAAACTGTCCTGTGCCTTCTCTTTTGAGGCTACACACTTAGACATACACGCAACATGAAAGCTTTTCGACTTACAACGTGTTGTTTAGGAAAAACAAGATAATTTCGCACGATGCGGGATTTCCTTAAAACGTGATTTTCTGAAAAATTTTGACGAAAGAAAATTCTCCTTTTGGTTCCCTTTAGATGCTACATGTTAAGACGTACACGCCACAACAATTCTTTTCGAGATACAACGTGTAGTTTTGGAGATACAAGCTAATTTTGTACTATGCGTTATTTCTTCTCGTAAAGAGTTTCCAATGCGTACGTATATGTCTTTACTCTGCAAAACTGTATTTCCTTATGAAGTGGTATTCTTACATATCCTTTCGAGAGAAAACTGTCCTGTGCCTTCTCTTTTGAGGCTACACACTTAGACATACACGCAACATGAAAGCTTTTCGACTTACAACGTGTTGTTTAGGAAAAACAAGATAATTTCGCACGATGCGGGATTTCCTTAAAACGTGATTTTCTGAAAAATTTTGACGAAAGAAAATTCTCCTTTTGGTTCTCTTTAGATGCTACATGTTAAGACGTACACGCCACAACAATTCTTTTCGAGATACAACGTGTAGTTTTGGAGATACAAGCTAATTTTGTACTATGCGTTATTTCTTCTCGTAAAGAGTTTCCAATGCGTACGTATATGTCTTTACTCTGCAAAACTGTATATCCTTATGAAGTGGTATTCTTACATATCCTTTCGAGAGAAAACTGTCCTGTGCCTTCTCTTTTGAGGCTACACACTTAGACATACACGCAACATGAAAGCTTTTCGACTTACAACGTGTTGTTTAGGAAAAACAAGATAATTTCGCACGATGCGGGATTTCCTTAAAACGTGATTTTCTGAAAAATTTTGACGAAAGAAAATTCTCCTTTTGGTTCCCTTTAGATGCTACATGTTAAGACGTACACGCCACAACAATTCTTTTCGAGATACAACGTGTAGTTTTGGAGATACAAGCTAATTTTGTACTATGCGTTATTTCTTCTCGTAAAGAGTTTCCAATGCGTACGTATATGTCTTTACTCTGCAAAACTGTATTTCCTTATGAAGTGGTATTCTTACATATCCTTTCGAGAGAAAACTGTCCTGTGCCTTCTCTTTTGAGGCTACACACTTAGACATACACGCAACATGAAAGCTTTTCGACTTACAACGTGTTGTTTAGGAAAAACAAGATAATTTCGCACGATGCGGGATTTCCTTAAAACGTGATTTTCTGAAAAATTTTGACGAAAGAAAATTCTCCTTTTGGTTCTCTTTAGATGCTACATGTTAAGACGTACACGCCACAACAATTCTTTTCGAGATACAACGTGTAGTTTTGGAGATACAAGCTAATTTTGTACTATGCGTTATTTCTTCTCGTAAAGAGTTTCCAATGCGTACGTATATGTCTTTACTCTGCAAAACTGTATTTCCTTATGAAGTGGTATTCTTACATATCCTTTCGAGAGAAAACTGTCCTGTGCCTTCTCTTTTGAGGCTACACACTTAGACATACACGCAACATGAAAGCTTTTCGACTTACAACGTGTTGTTTAGGAAAAACAAGATAATTTCGCACGATGCGGGATTTCCTTAAAACGTGATTTTCTGAAAAATTTTGACGAAAGAAAATTCTCCTTTTGGTTCCCTTTAGATGCTACATGTTAAGACGTACACGCCACAACAATTCTTTTCGAGATACAACGTGTAGTTTTGGAGATACAAGCTAATTTTGTACTATGCGTTATTTCTTCTCGTAAAGAGTTTCCAATGCGTACGTATATGTCTTTACTCTGCAAAACTGTATTTCCTTATGAAGTGGTATTCTTACATATCCTTTCGAGAGAAAACTGTCCTGTGCCTTCTCTTTTGAGGCTACACACTTAGACATACACGCAACATGAAAGCTTTTCGACTTACAACGTGTTGTTTAGGAAAAACAAGATAATTTCGCACGATGCGGGATTTCCTTAAAACGTGATTTTCTGAAAAATTTTGACGAAAGAAAATTCTCCTTTTGGTTCTCTTTAGATGCTACATGTTAAGACGTACACGCCACAACAATTCTTTTCGAGATACAACGTGTAGTTTTGGAGATACAAGCTAATTTTGTACTATGGGTTATTTCTTCTCGTAAAGAGTTTCCAATGCGTACGTATATGTCTTTACTCTGCAAAACTGTATTTCCTTATGAAGTGGTATTCTTACATATCCTTTCGAGAGAAAACTGTCCTGTGCCTTCTCTTTTGAGGCTACACACTTAGACATACACGCAACATGAAAGCTTTTCGACTTACAACGTGTTGTTTAGGAAAAACAAGATAATTTCGCACGATGCGGGATTTCCTTAAAACGTGATTTTCTGAAAAATTTTGACGAAAGAAAATTCTCCTTTTGGTTCCCTTTAGATGCTACATGTTAAAACGTACACGCCACAACAATTCTTTTCGAGATACAACGTGTAGTTTTGGAGATACAAGCTAATTTTGTACTATGCGTTATTTCTTCTCGTAAAGAGTTTCCAATGCGTACGTATATGTCTTTACTCTGCAAAACTGTATTTCCTTATGAAGTGGTATTCTTACATATCCTTTCGAGAGAAAACTGTCCTGTGCCTTCTCTTTTGAGGCTACACACTTAGACATACACGCAACATGAAAGCTTTTCGACTTACAACGTGTTGTTTAGGAAAAACAAGATAATTTCGCACGATGCGGGATTTCCTTAAAACGTGATTTTCTGAAAAATTTTGACGAAAGAAAATTCTCCTTTTGGTTCCCTTTAGATGCTACATGTTAAGACGTACACGCCACAACAATTCTTTTCGAGATACAACGTGTAGTTTTGGAGATACAAGCTAATTTTGTACTATGCGTTATTTCTTCTCGTAAAGAGTTTCCAATGCGTACGTATATGTCTTTACTCTGCAAAACTGTATTTCCTTATGAAGTGGTATTCTTACATATCCTTTCGAGAGAAAACTGTCCTGTGCCTTCTCTTTTGAGGCTACACACTTAGACATACACGCAACATGAAAGCTTTTCGACTTACAACGTGTTGTTTAGGAAAAACAAGATAATTTCGCACGATGCGGGATTTCCTTAAAACGTGATTTTCTGAAAAATTTTGACGAAAGAAAATTCTCCTTTTGGTTCTCTTTAGATGCTACATGTTAAGACGTACACGCCACAACAATTCTTTTCGAGATACAACGTGTAGTTTTGGAGATACAAGCTAATTTTGTACTATGCGTTATTTCTTCTCGTAAAGAGTTTCCAATGCGTACGTATATGTCTTTACTCTGCAAAACTGTATTTCCTTATGAAGTGGTATTCTTACATATCCTTTCGAGAGAAAACTGTCCTGTGCCTTCTCTTTTGAGGCTACACACTTAGACATACACGCAACATGAAAGCTTTTCGACTTACAACGTGTTGTTTAGGAAAAACAAGATAATTTCGCACGATGCGGGATTTCCTTAAAACGTGATTTTCTGAAAAATTTTGACGAAAGAAAATTCTCCTTTTGGTTCCCTTTAGATGCTACATGTTAAGACGTACACGCCACAACAATTCTTTTCGAGATACAACGTGTAGTTTTGGAGATACAAGCTAATTTTGTACTATGCGTTATTTCTTCTCGTAAAGAGTTTCCAATGCGTACGTATATGTCTTTACTCTGCAAAACTGTATTTCCTTATGAAGTGGTATTCTTACATATCCTTTCGAGAGAAAACTGTCCTGTGCCTTCTCTTTTGAGGCTACACACTTAGACATACACGCAACATGAAAGCTTTTCGACTTACAACGTGTTGTTTAGGACAAACAAGATAATTTCGCACGATGCGGGATTTCCTTAAAACGTGATTTTCTGAAAAATTTTGACGAAAGAAAATTCTCCTTTTGGTTCCCTTTAGATGCTACATGTTAAGACGTACACGCCACAACAATTCTTTTCGAGATACAACGTGTAGTTTTGGAGATACAAGCTAATTTTGTACTATGCGTTATTTCTTCTCGTAAAGAGTTTCCAATGCGTACGTATATGTCTTTACTCTGCAAAACTGTATTTCCTTATGAAGTGGTATTCTTACATATCCTTTCGAGAGAAAACTGTCCTGTGCCTTCTCTTTTGAGGCTACACACTTAGACATACACGCAACATGAAAGCTTTTCGACTTACAACGTGTTGTTTAGGAAAAACAAGATAATTTCGCACGATGCGGGATTTCCTTAAAACGTGATTTTCTGAAAAATTTTGACGAAAGAAAATTCTCCTTTTGGTTCCCTTTAGATACTACATGTTAAGACGTACACGCCACAACAATTCTTTTCGAGATACAACGTGTAGTTTTGGAGATACAAGCTAATTTTGTACTATGCGTTATTTCTTCTCGTAAAGAGTTTCCAATGCGTACGTATATGTCTTTACTCTGCAAAACTGTATTTCCTTATGAAGTGGTATTCTTACATATCCTTTCGAGAGAAAACTGTCCTGTGCCTTCTCTTTTGAGGCTACACACTTAGACATACACGCAACATGAAAGCTTTTCGATTTACAACGTGTTGTTTAGGAAAAACAAGATAATTTCGCACGATGCGGGATTTCCTTAAAACGTGATTTTCTGAAAAATTTTGACGAAAGAAAATTCTCCTTTTGGTTCCCTTTAGATGCTACATGTTAAGACGTACACGCCACAACAATTCTTTTCGAGATACAACGTGTAGTTTTGGAGATACAAGCTAATTTTGTACTATGCGTTATTTCTTCTCGTAAAGAGTTTCCAATGCGTACGTATATGTCTTTACTCTGCAAAACTGTATTTCCTTATGAAGTGGTATTCTTACATATCCTTTCGAGAGAAAACTGTCCTGTGCCTTCTCTTTTGAGGCTACACACTTAGACATACACGCAACATGAAAGCTTTTCGACTTACAACGTGTTGTTTAGGAAAAACAAGATAATTTCGCACGATGCGGGATTTCCTTAAAACGTGATTTTCTGAAAAATTTTGACGAAAGAAAATTCTCCTTTTGGTTCTCTTTAGATGCTACATGTTAAGACGTACACGCCACAACAATTCTTTTCGAGATACAACGTGTAGTTTTGGAGATACAAGCTAATTTTGTACTATGCGTTATTTCTTCTCGTAAAGAGTTTCCAATGCGTACGTATATGTCTTTACTCTGCAAAACTGTATTTCCTTATGAAGTGGTATTCTTACATATCCTTTCGAGAGAAAACTGTCCTGTGCCTTCTCTTTTGAGGCTACACACTTAGACATACACGCAACATGAAAGCTTTTCGACTTACAACGTGTTGTTTAGGAAAAACAAGATAATTTCGCACGATGCGGGATTTCCTTAAAACGTGATTTTCTGAAAAATTTTGACGAAAGAAAATTCTCCTTTTGGTTCCCTTTAGATGCTACATGTTAAAACGTACACGCCACAACAATTCTTTTCGAGATACAACGTGTAGTTTTGGAGATACAAGCTAATTTTGTACTATGCGTTATTTCTTCTCGTAAAGAGTTTCCAATGCGTACGTATATGTCTTTACTCTGCAAAACTGTATTTCCTTATGAAGTGGTATTCTTACATATCCTTTCGAGAGAAAACTGTCCTGTGCCTTCTCTTTTGAGGCTACACACTTAGACATACACGCAACATGAAAGCTTTTCGACTTACAACGTGTTGTTTAGGAAAAACAAGATAATTTCGCACGATGCGGGATTTCCTTAAAACGTGATTTTCTGAAAAATTTTGACGAAAGAAAATTCTCCTTTTGGTTCCCTTTAGATGCTACATGTTAAGACGTACACGCCACAACAATTCTTTTCGAGATACAACGTGTAGTTTTGGAGATACAAGCTAATTTTGTACTATGCGTTATTTCTTCTCGTAAAGAGTTTCCAATGCGTACGTATATGTCTTTACTCTGCAAAACTGTATTTCCTTATGAAGTGGTATTCTTACATATCCTTTCGAGAGAAAACTGTCCTGTGCCTTCTCTTTTGAGGCTACACACTTAGACATACACGCAACATGAAAGCTTTTCGACTTACAACGTGTTGTTTAGGAAAAACAAGATAATTTCGCACGATGCGGGATTTCCTTAAAACGTGATTTTCTGAAAAATTTTGACGAAAGAAAATTCTCCTTTTGGTTCCCTTTAGATGCTACATGTTAAGACGTACACGCCACAACAATTCTTTTCGAGATACAACGTGTAGTTTTGGAGATACAAGCTAATTTTGTACTATGCGTTATTTCTTCTCGTAAAGAGTTTCCAATGCGTACGTATATGTCTTTACTCTGCAAAACTGTATTTCCTTATGAAGTGGTATTCTTACATATCCTTTCGAGAGAAAACTGTCCTGTGCCTTCTCTTTTGAGGCTACACACTTAGACATACACGCAACATGAAAGCTTTTCGACTTACAACGTGTTGTTTAGGAAAAACAAGATAATTTCGCACGATGCGGGATTTCCTTAAAACGTGATTTTCTGAAAAATTTTGACGAAAGAAAATTCTCCTTTTGGTTCTCTTTAGATGCTACATGTTAAGACGTACACGCCACAACAATTCTTTTCGAGATACAACGTGTAGTTTTGGAGATACAAGCTAATTTTGTACTATGCGTTATTTCTTCTCGTAAAGAGTTTCCAATGCGTACGTATATGTCTTTACTCTGCAAAACTGTATTTCCTTATGAAGTGGTATTCTTACATATCCTTTCGAGAGAAAACTGTCCTGTGCCTTCTCTTTTGAGGCTACACACTTAGACATACACGCAACATGAAAGCTTTTCGACTTACAACGTGTTGTTTAGGAAAAACAAGATAATTTCGCACGATGCGGGATTTCCTTAAAACGTGATTTTCTGAAAAATTTTGACGAAAGAAAATTCTCCTTTTGGTTCCCTTTAGATGCTACATGTTAAGACGTACACGCCACAACAATTCTTTTCGAGATACAACGTGTAGTTTTGGAGATACAAGCTAATTTTGTACTATGCGTTATTTCTTCTCGTAAAGAGTTTCCAATGCGTACGTATATGTCTTTACTCTGCAAAACTGTATTTCCTTATGAAGTGGTATTCTTACATATCCTTTCGAGAGAAAACTGTCCTGTGCCTTCTCTTTTGAGGCTACACACTTAGACATACACGCAACATGAAAGCTTTTCGACTTACAACGTGTTGTTTAGGAAAAACAAGATAATTTCGCACGATGCGGGATTTCCTTAAAACGTGATTTTCTGAAAAATTTTGACGAAAGAAAATTCTCCTTTTGGTTCCCTTTAGATGCTACATGTTAAGACGTACACGCCACAACAATTCTTTTCGAGATACAACGTGTAGTTTTGGAGATACAAGCTAATTTTGTACTATGCGTTATTTCTTCTCGTAAAGAGTTTCCAATGCGTACGTATATGTCTTTACTCTGCAAAACTGTATTTCCTTATGAAGTGGTATTCTTACATATCCTTTCGAGAGAAAACTGTCCTGTGCCTTCTCTTTTGAGGCTACACACTTAGACATACACGCAACATGAAAGCTTTTCGACTTACAACGTGTTGTTTAGGAAAAACAAGATAATTTCGCACGATGCGGGATTTCCTTAAAACGTGATTTTCTGAAAAATTTTGACGAAAGAAAATTCTCCTTTTGGTTCTCTTTAGATGCTACATGTTAAGACGTACACGCCACAACAATTCTTTTCGAGATACAACGTGTAGTTTTGGAGATACAAGCTAATTTTGTACTATGCGTTATTTCTTCTCGTAAAGAGTTTCCAATGCGTACGTATATGTCTTTACTCTGCAAAACTGTATTTCCTTATGAAGTGGTATTCTTACATATCCTTTCGAGAGAAAACTGTCCTGTGCCTTCTCTTTTGAGGCTACACACTTAGACATACACGCAACATGAAAGCTTTTCGACTTACAACGTGTTGTTTAGGAAAAACAAGATAATTTCGCACGATGCGGGATTTCCTTAAAACGTGATTTTCTGAAAAATTTTGACGAAAGAAAATTCTCCTTTTGGTTCCCTTTAGATGCTACATGTTAAGACGTACACGCCACAACAATTCTTTTCGAGATACAACGTGTAGTTTTGGAGATACAAGCTAATTTTGTACTATGCGTTATTTCTTCTCGTAAAGAGTTTCCAATGCGTACGTATATGTCTTTACTCTGCAAAACTGTATTTCCTTATGAAGTGGTATTCTTACATATCCTTTCGAGAGAAAACTGTCCTGTGCCTTCTCTTTTGAGGCTACACACTTAGACATACACGCAACATGAAAGCTTTTCGACTTACAACGTGTTGTTTAGGACAAACAAGATAATTTCGCACGATGCGGGATTTCCTTAAAACGTGATTTTCTGAAAAATTTTGACGAAAGAAAATTCTCCTTTTGGTTCCCTTTAGATGCTACATGTTAAGACGTACACGCCACAACAATTCTTTTCGAGATACAACGTGTAGTTTTGGAGATACAAGCTAATTTTGTACTATGCGTTATTTCTTCTCGTAAAGAGTTTCCAATGCGTACGTATATGTCTTTACTCTGCAAAACTGTATTTCCTTATGAAGTGGTATTCTTACATATCCTTTCGAGAGAAAACTGTCCTGTGCCTTCTCTTTTGAGGCTACACACTTAGACATACACGCAACATGAAAGCTTTTCGACTTACAACGTGTTGTTTAGGAAAAACAAGATAATTTCGCACGATGCGGGATTTCCTTAAAACGTGATTTTCTGAAAAATTTTGACGAAAGAAAATTCTCCTTTTGGTTCCCTTTAGATGCTACATGTTAAGACGTACACGCCACAACAATTCTTTTCGAGATACAACGTGTAGTTTTGGAGATACAAGCTAATTTTGTACTATGCGTTATTTCTTCTCGTAAAGAGTTTCCAATGCGTACGTATATGTCTTTACTCTGCAAAACTGTATTTCCTTATGAAGTGGTATTCTTACATATCCTTTCGAGAGAAAACTGTCCTGTGCCTTCTCTTTTGAGGCTACACACTTAGACATACACGCAACATGAAAGCTTTTCGACTTACAACGTGTTGTTTAGGAAAAACAAGATAATTTCGCACGATGCGGGATTTCCTTAAAACGTGATTTTCTGAAAAATTTTGACGAAAGAAAATTCTCCTTTTGGTTCCCTTTAGATACTACATGTTAAGACGTACACGCCACAACAATTCTTTTCGAGATACAACGTGTAGTTTTGGAGATACAAGCTAATTTTGTACTATGCGTTATTTCTTCTCGTAAAGAGTTTCCAATGCGTACGTATATGTCTTTACTCTGCAAAACTGTATTTCCTTATGAAGTGGTATTCTTACATATCCTTTCGAGAGAAAACTGTCCTGTGCCTTCTCTTTTGAGGCTACACACTTAGACATACACGCAACATGAAAGCTTTTCGACTTACAACGTGTTGTTTAGGAAAAACAAGATAATTTCGCACGATGCGGGATTTCCTTAAAACGTGATTTTCTGAAAAATTTTGACGAAAGAAAATTCTCCTTTTGGTTCCCTTTAGATGCTACATGTTAAGACGTACACGCCACAACAATTCTTTTCGAGATACAACGTGTAGTTTTGGAGATACAAGCTAATTTTGTACTATGCGTTATTTCTTCTCGTAAAGAGTTTCCAATGCGTACGTATATGTCTTTACTCTGCAAAACTGTATTTCCTTATGAAGTGGTATTCTTACATATCCTTTCGAGAGAAAACTGTCCTGTGCCTTCTCTTTTGAGGCTACACACTTAGACATACACGCAACATGAAAGCTTTTCGACTTACAACGTGTTGTTTAGGAAAAACAAGATAATTTCGCACGATGCGGGATTTCCTTAAAACGTGATTTTCTGAAAAATTTTGACGAAAGAAAATTCTCCTTTTGGTTCTCTTTAGATGCTACATGTTAAGACGTACACGCCACAACAATTCTTTTCGAGATACAACGTGTAGTTTTGGAGATACAAGCTAATTTTGTACTATGCGTTATTTCTTCTCGTAAAGAGTTTCCAATGCGTACGTATATGTCTTTACTCTGCAAAACTGTATTTCCTTATGAAGTGGTATTCTTACATATCCTTTCGAGAGAAAACTGTCCTGTGCCTTCTCTTTTGAGGCTACACACTTAGACATACACGCAACATGAAAGCTTTTCGACTTACAACGTGTTGTTTAGGAAAAACAAGATAATTTCGCACGATGCGGGATTTCCTTAAAACGTGATTTTCTGAAAAATTTTGACGAAAGAAAATTCTCCTTTTGGTTCCCTTTAGATGCTACATGTTAAAACGTACACGCCACAACAATTCTTTTCGAGATACAACGTGTAGTTTTGGAGATACAAGCTAATTTTGTACTATGCGTTATTTCTTCTCGTAAAGAGTTTCCAATGCGTACGTATATGTCTTTACTCTGCAAAACTGTATTTCCTTATGAAGTGGTATTCTTACATATCCTTTCGAGAGAAAACTGTCCTGTGCCTTCTCTTTTGAGGCTACACACTTAGACATACACGCAACATGAAAGCTTTTCGACTTACAACGTGTTGTTTAGGAAAAACAAGATAATTTCGCACGATGCGGGATTTCCTTAAAACGTGATTTTCTGAAAAATTTTGACGAAAGAAAATTCTCCTTTTGGTTCCCTTTAGATGCTACATGTTAAGACGTACACGCCACAACAATTCTTTTCGAGATACAACGTGTAGTTTTGGAGATACAAGCTAATTTTGTACTATGCGTTATTTCTTCTCGTAAAGAGTTTCCAATGCGTACGTATATGTCTTTACTCTGCAAAACTGTATTTCCTTATGAAGTGGTATTCTTACATATCCTTTCGAGAGAAAACTGTCCTGTGCCTTCTCTTTTGAGGCTACACACTTAGACATACACGCAACATGAAAGCTTTTCGACTTACAACGTGTTGTTTAGGAAAAACAAGATAATTTCGCACGATGCGGGATTTCCTTAAAACGTGATTTTCTGAAAAATTTTGACGAAAGAAAATTCTCCTTTTGGTTCCCTTTAGATGCTACATGTTAAGACGTACACGCCACAACAATTCTTTTCGAGATACAACGTGTAGTTTTGGAGATACAAGCTAATTTTGTACTATGCGTTATTTCTTCTCGTAAAGAGTTTCCAATGCGTACGTATATGTCTTTACTCTGCAAAACTGTATTTCCTTATGAAGTGGTATTCTTACATATCCTTTCGAGAGAAAACTGTCCTGTGCCTTCTCTTTTGAGGCTACACACTTAGACATACACGCAACATGAAAGCTTTTCGACTTACAACGTGTTGTTTAGGAAAAACAAGATAATTTCGCACGATGCGGGATTTCCTTAAAACGTGATTTTCTGAAAAATTTTGACGAAAGAAAATTCTCCTTTTGGTTCCCTTTAGATGCTACATGTTAAGACGTACACGCCACAACAATTCTTTTCGAGATACAACGTGTAGTTTTGGAGATACAAGCTAATTTTGTACTATGCGTTATTTCTTCTCGTAAAGAGTTTCCAATGCGTACGTATATGTCTTTACTCTGCAAAACTGTATTTCCTTATGAAGTGGTATTCTTACATATCCTTTCGAGAGAAAACTGTCCTGTGCCTTCTCTTTTGAGGCTACACACTTAGACATACACGCAACATGAAAGCTTTTCGACTTACAACGTGTTGTTTAGGAAAAACAAGATAATTTCGCACGATGCGGGATTTCCTTAAAACGTGATTTTCTGAAAAATTTTGACGAAAGAAAATTCTCCTTTTGGTTCCCTTTAGATGCTACATGTTAAGACGTACACGCCACAACAATTCTTTTCGAGATACAACGTGTAGTTTTGGAGATACAAGCTAATTTTGTACTATGCGTTATTTCTTCTCGTAAAGAGTTTCCAATGCGTACGTATATGTCTTTACTCTGCAAAACTGTATTTCCTTATGAAGTGGTATTCTTACATATCCTTTCGAGAGAAAACTGTCCTGTGCCTTCTCTTTTGAGGCTACACACTTAGACATACACGCAACATGAAAGCTTTTCGACTTACAACGTGTTGTTTAGGAAAAACAAGATAATTTCGCACGATGCGGGATTTCCTTAAAACGTGATTTTCTGAAAAATTTTGACGAAAGAAAATTCTCCTTTTGGTTCCCTTTAGATACTACATGTTAAGACGTACACGCCACAACAATTCTTTTCGAGATACAACGTGTAGTTTTGGAGATACAAGCTAATTTTGTACTATGCGTTATTTCTTCTCGTAAAGAGTTTCCAATGCGTACGTATATGTCTTTACTCTGCAAAACTGTATTTCCTTATGAAGTGGTATTCTTACATATCCTTTCGAGAGAAAACTGTCCTGTGCCTTCTCTTTTGAGGCTACACACTTAGACATACACGCAACATGAAAGCTTTTCGACTTACAACGTGTTGTTTAGGAAAAACAAGATAATTTCGCACGATGCGGGATTTCCTTAAAACGTGATTTTCTGAAAAATTTTGACGAAAGAAAATTCTCCTTTTGGTTCCCTTTAGATGCTACATGTTAAGACGTACACGCCACAACAATTCTTTTCGAGATACAACGTGTAGTTTTGGAGATACAAGCTAATTTTGTACTATGCGTTATTTCTTCTCGTAAAGAGTTTCCAATGCGTACGTATATGTCTTTACTCTGCAAAACTGTATTTCCTTATGAAGTGGTATTCTTACATATCCTTTCGAGAGAAAACTGTCCTGTGCCTTCTCTTTTGAGGCTACACACTTAGACATACACGCAACATGAAAGCTTTTCGACTTACAACGTGTTGTTTAGGAAAAACAAGATAATTTCGCACGATGCGGGATTTCCTTAAAACGTGATTTTCTGAAAAATTTTGACGAAAGAAAATTCTCCTTTTGGTTCTCTTTAGATGCTACATGTTAAAACGTACACGCCACAACAATTCTTTTCGAGATACAACGTGTAGTTTTGGAGATACAAGCTAATTTTGTACTATGCGTTATTTCTTCTCGTAAAGAGTTTCCAATGCGTACGTATATGTCTTTACTCTGCAAAACTGTATTTCCTTATGAAGTGGTATTCTTACATATCCTTTCGAGAGAAAACTGTCCTGTGCCTTCTCTTTTGAGGCTACACACTTAGACATACACGCAACATGAAAGCTTTTCGACTTACAACGTGTTGTTTAGGAAAAACAAGATAATTTCGCACGATGCGGGATTTCCTTAAAACGTGATTTTCTGAAAAATTTTGACGAAAGAAAATTCTCCTTTTGGTTCCCTTTAGATGCTACATGTTAAGACGTACACGCCACAACAATTCTTTTCGAGATACAACGTGTAGTTTTGGAGATACAAGCTAATTTTGTACTATGCGTTATTTCTTCTCGTAAAGAGTTTCCAATGCGTACGTATATGTCTTTACTCTGCAAAACTGTATTTCCTTATGAAGTGGTATTCTTACATATCCTTTCGAGAGAAAACTGTCCTGTGCCTTCTCTTTTGAGGCTACACACTTAGACATACACGCAACATGAAAGCTTTTCGACTTACAACGTGTTGTTTAGGAAAAACAAGATAATTTCGCACGATGCGGGATTTCCTTAAAACGTGATTTTCTGAAAAATTTTGACGAAAGAAAATTCTCCTTTTGGTTCTCTTTAGATGCTACATGTTAAGACGTACACGCCACAACAATTCTTTTCGAGATACAACGTGTAGTTTTGGAGATACAAGCTAATTTTGTACTATGCGTTATTTCTTCTCGTAAAGAGTTTCCAATGCGTACGTATATGTCTTTACTCTGCAAAACTGTATTTCCTTATGAAGTGGTATTCTTACATATCCTTTCGAGAGAAAACTGTCCTGTGCCTTCTCTTTTGAGGCTACACACTTAGACATACACGCAACATGAAAGCTTTTCGACTTACAACGTGTTGTTTAGGAAAAACAAGATAATTTCGCACGATGCGGGATTTCCTTAAAACGTGATTTTCTGAAAAATTTTGACGAAAGAAAATTCTCCTTTTGGTTCCCTTTAGATGCTACATGTTAAGACGTACACGCCACAACAATTCTTTTCGAGATACAACGTGTAGTTTTGGAGATACAAGCTAATTTTGTACTATGCGTTATTTCTTCTCGTAAAGAGTTTCCAATGCGTACGTATATGTCTTTACTCTGCAAAACTGTATTTCCTTATGAAGTGGTATTCTTACATATCCTTTCGAGAGAAAACTGTCCTGTGCCTTCTCTTTTGAGGCTACACACTTAGACATACACGCAACATGAAAGCTTTTCGACTTACAACGTGTTGTTTAGGAAAAACAAGATAATTTCGCACGATGCGGGATTTCCTTAAAACGTGATTTTCTGAAAAATTTTGACGAAAGAAAATTCTCCTTTTGGTTCCCTTTAGATGCTACATGTTAAGACGTACACGCCACAACAATTCTTTTCGAGATACAACGTGTAGTTTTGGAGATACAAGCTAATTTTGTACTATGCGTTATTTCTTCTCGTAAAGAGTTTCCAATGCGTACGTATATGTCTTTACTCTGCAAAACTGTATTTCCTTATGAAGTGGTATTCTTACATATCCTTTCGAGAGAAAACTGTCCTGTGCCTTCTCTTTTGAGGCTACACACTTAGACATACACGCAACATGAAAGCTTTTCGACTTACAACGTGTTGTTTAGGAAAAACAAGATAATTTCGCACGATGCGGGATTTCCTTAAAACGTGATTTTCTGAAAAATTTTGACGAAAGAAAATTCTCCTTTTGGTTCCCTTTAGATGCTACATGTTAAGACGTACACGCCACAACAATTCTTTTCGAGATACAACGTGTAGTTTTGGAGATACAAGCTAATTTTGTACTATGCGTTATTTCTTCTCGTAAAGAGTTTCCAATGCGTACGTATATGTCTTTACTCTGCAAAACTGTATTTCCTTATGAAGTGGTATTCTTACATATCCTTTCGAGAGAAAACTGTCCTGTGCCTTCTCTTTTGAGGCTACACACTTAGACATACACGCAACATGAAAGCTTTTCGACTTACAACGTGTTGTTTAGGAAAAACAAGATAATTTCGCACGATGCGGGATTTCCTTAAAACGTGATTTTCTGAAAAATTTTGACGAAAGAAAATTCTCCTTTTGGTTCTCTTTAGATGCTACATGTTAAGACGTACACGCCACAACAATTCTTTTCGAGATACAACGTGTAGTTTTGGAGATACAAGCTAATTTTGTACTATGCGTTATTTCTTCTCGTAAAGAGTTTCCAATGCGTACGTATATGTCTTTACTCTGCAAAACTGTATTTCCTTATGAAGTGGTATTCTTACATATCCTTTCGAGAGAAAACTGTCCTGTGCCTTCTCTTTTGAGGCTACACACTTAGACATACACGCAACATGAAAGCTTTTCGACTTACAACGTGTTGTTTAGGAAAAACAAGATAATTTCGCACGATGCGGGATTTCCTTAAAACGTGATTTTCTGAAAAATTTTGACGAAAGAAAATTCTCCTTTTGGTTCCCTTTAGATGCTACATGTTAAGACGTACACGCCACAACAATTCTTTTCGAGATACAACGTGTAGTTTTGGAGATACAAGCTAATTTTGTACTATGCGTTATTTCTTCTCGTAAAGAGTTTCCAATGCGTACGTATATGTCTTTACTCTGCAAAACTGTATTTCCTTATGAAGTGGTATTCTTACATATCCTTTCGAGAGAAAACTGTCCTGTGCCTTCTCTTTTGAGGCTACACACTTAGACATACACGCAATATGAAAGCTTTTCGACTTACAACGTGTTGTTTAGGAAAAACAAGATAATTTCGCACGATGCGGGATTTCCTTAAAACGTGATTTTCTGAAAAATTTTGACGAAAGAAAATTCTCCTTTTGGTTCTCTTTAGATGCTACATGTTAAGACGTACACGCCACAACAATTCTTTTCGAGATACAACGTGTAGTTTTGGAGATACAAGCTAATTTTGTACTATGCGTTATTTCTTCTCGTAAAGAGTTTCCAATGCGTACGTATATGTCTTTACTCTGCAAAACTGTATTTCCTTATGAAGTGGTATTCTTACATATCCTTTCGAGAGAAAACTGTCCTGTGCCTTCTCTTTTGAGGCTACACACTTAGACATACACGCAACATGAAAGCTTTTCGACTTACAACGTGTTGTTTAGGAAAAACAAGATAATTTCGCACGATGCGGGATTTCCTTAAAACGTGATTTTCTGAAAAATTTTGACGAAAGAAAATTCTCCTTTTGGTTCTCTTTAGATGCTACATGTTAAGACGTACACGCCACAACAATTCTTTTCGAGATACAACGTGTAGTTTTGGAGATACAAGCTAATTTTGTACTATGCGTTATTTCTTCTCGTAAAGAGTTTCCAATGCGTACGTATATGTCTTTACTCTGCAAAACTGTATTTCCTTATGAAGTGGTATTCTTACATATCCTTTCGAGAGAAAACTGTCCTGTGCCTTCTCTTTTGAGGCTACACACTTAGACATACACGCAACATGAAAGCTTTTCGACTTACAACGTGTTGTTTAGGAAAAACAAGATAATTTCGCACGATGCGGGATTTCCTTAAAACGTGATTTTCTGAAAAATTTTGACGAAAGAAAATTCTCCTTTTGGTTCCCTTTAGATGCTACATGTTAAGACGTACACGCCACAACAATTCTTTTCGAGATACAACGTGTAGTTTTGGAGATACAAGCTAATTTTGTACTATGCGTTATTTCTTCTCGTAAAGAGTTTCCAATGCGTACGTATATGTCTTTACTCTGCAAAACTGTATTTCCTTATGAAGTGGTATTCTTACATATCCTTTCGAGAGAAAACTGTCCTGTGCCTTCTCTTTTGAGGCTACACACTTAGACATACACGCAACATGAAAGCTTTTCGACTTACAACGTGTTGTTTAGGAAAAACAAGATAATTTCGCACGATGCGGGATTTCCTTAAAACGTGATTTTCTGAAAAATTTTGACGAAAGAAAATTCTCCTTTTGGTTCTCTTTAGATGCTACATGTTAAGACGTACACGCCACAACAATTCTTTTCGAGATACAACGTGTAGTTTTGGAGATACAAGCTAATTTTGTACTATGCGTTATTTCTTCTCGTAAAGAGTTTCCAATGCGTACGTATATGTCTTTACTCTGCAAAACTGTATTTCCTTATGAAGTGGTATTCTTACATATCCTTTCGAGAGAAAACTGTCCTGTGCCTTCTCTTTTGAGGCTACACACTTAGACATACACGCAACATGAAAGCTTTTCGACTTACAACGTGTTGTTTAGGAAAAACAAGATAATTTCGCACGATGCGGGATTTCCTTAAAACGTGATTTTCTGAAAAATTTTGACGAAAGAAAATTCTCCTTTTGGTTCCCTTTAGATGCTACATGTTAAGACGTACACGCCACAACAATTCTTTTCGAGATACAACGTGTAGTTTTGGAGATACAAGCTAATTTTGTACTATGCGTTATTTCTTCTCGTAAAGAGTTTCCAATGCGTACGTATATGTCTTTACTCTGCAAAACTGTATTTCCTTATGAAGTGGTATTCTTACATATCCTTTCGAGAGAAAACTGTCCTGTGCCTTCTCTTTTGAGGCTACACACTTAGACATACACGCAACATGAAAGCTTTTCGACTTACAACGTGTTGTTTAGGAAAAACAAGATAATTTCGCACGATGCGGGATTTCCTTAAAACGTGATTTTCTGAAAAATTTTGACGAAAGAAAATTCTCCTTTTGGTTCTCTTTAGATGCTACATGTTAAGACGTACACGCCACAACAATTCTTTTCGAGATACAACGTGTAGTTTTGGAGATACAAGCTAATTTTGTACTATGCGTTATTTCTTCTCGTAAAGAGTTTCCAATGCGTACGTATATGTCTTTACTCTGCAAAACTGTATTTCCTTATGAAGTGGTATTCTTACATATCCTTTCGAGAGAAAACTGTCCTGTGCCTTCTCTTTTGAGGCTACACACTTAGACATACACGCAACATGAAAGCTTTTCGACTTACAACGTGTTGTTTAGGAAAAACAAGATAATTTCGCACGATGCGGGATTTCCTTAAAACGTGATTTTCTGAAAAATTTTGACGAAAGAAAATTCTCCTTTTGGTTCTCTTTAGATGCTACATGTTAAGACGTACACGCCACAACAATTCTTTTCGAGATACAACGTGTAGTTTTGGAGATACAAGCTAATTTTGTACTATGCGTTATTTCTTCTCGTAAAGAGTTTCCAATGCGTACGTATATGTCTTTACTCTGCAAAACTGTATTTCCTTATGAAGTGGTATTCTTACATATCCTTTCGAGAGAAAACTGTCCTGTGCCTTCTCTTTTGAGGCTACACACTTAGACATACACGCAACATGAAAGCTTTTCGACTTACAACGTGTTGTTTAGGAAAAACAAGATAATTTCGCACGATGCGGGATTTCCTTAAAACGTGATTTTCTGAAAAATTTTGACGAAAGAAAATTCTCCTTTTGGTTCCCTTTAGATGCTACATGTTAAAACGTACACGCCACAACAATTCTTTTCGAGATACAACGTGTAGTTTTGGAGATACAAGCTAATTTTGTACTATGCGTTATTTCTTCTCGTAAAGAGTTTCCAATGCGTACGTATATGTCTTTACTCTGCAAAACTGTATTTCCTTATGAAGTGGTATTCTTACATATCCTTTCGAGAGAAAACTGTCCTGTGCCTTCTCTTTTGAGGCTACACACTTAGACATACACGCAACATGAAAGCTTTTCGACTTACAACGTGTTGTTTAGGAAAAACAAGATAATTTCGCACGATGCGGGATTTCCTTAAAACGTGATTTTCTGAAAAATTTTGACGAAAGAAAATTCTCCTTTTGGTTCTCTTTAGATGCTACATGTTAAGACGTACACGCCACAACAATTCTTTTCGAGATACAACGTGTAGTTTTGGAGATACAAGCTAATTTTGTACTATGCGTTATTTCTTCTCGTAAAGAGTTTCCAATGCGTACGTATATGTCTTTACTCTGCAAAACTGTATTTCCTTATGAAGTGGTATTCTTACATATCCTTTCGAGAGAAAACTGTCCTGTGCCTTCTCTTTTGAGGCTACACACTTAGACATACACGCAACATGAAAGCTTTTCGACTTACAACGTGTTGTTTAGGAAAAACAAGATAATTTCGCACGATGCGGGATTTCCTTAAAACGTGATTTTCTGAAAAATTTTGACGAAAGAAAATTCTCCTTTTGGTTCCCTTTAGATGCTACATGTTAAGACGTACACGCCACAACAATTCTTTTCGAGATACAACGTGTAGTTTTGGAGATACAAGCTAATTTTGTACTATGCGTTATTTCTTCTCGTAAAGAGTTTCCAATGCGTACGTATATGTCTTTACTCTGCAAAACTGTATTTCCTTATGAAGTGGTATTCTTACATATCCTTTCGAGAGAAAACTGTCCTGTGCCTTCTCTTTTGAGGCTACACACTTAGACATACACGCAACATGAAAGCTTTTCGACTTACAACGTGTTGTTTAGGAAAAACAAGATAATTTCGCACGATGCGGGATTTCCTTAAAACGTGATTTTCTGAAAAATTTTGACGAAAGAAAATTCTCCTTTTGGTTCCCTTTAGATGCTACATGTTAAGACGTACACGCCACAACAATTCTTTTCGAGATACAACGTGTAGTTTTGGAGATACAAGCTAATTTTGTACTATGCGTTATTTCTTCTCGTAAAGAGTTTCCAATGCGTACGTATATGTCTTTACTCTGCAAAACTGTATTTCCTTATGAAGTGGTATTCTTACATATCCTTTCGAGAGAAAACTGTCCTGTGCCTTCTCTTTTGAGGCTACACACTTAGACATACACGCAACATGAAAGCTTTTCGACTTACAACGTGTTGTTTAGGAAAAACAAGATAATTTCGCACGATGCGGGATTTCCTTAAAACGTGATTTTCTGAAAAATTTTGACGAAAGAAAATTCTCCTTTTGGTTCCCTTTAGATGCTACATGTTAAGACGTACACGCCACAACAATTCTTTTCGAGATACAACGTGTAGTTTTGGAGATACAAGCTAATTTTGTACTATGCGTTATTTCTTCTCGTAAAGAGTTTCCAATGCGTACGTATATGTCTTTACTCTGCAAAACTGTATTTCCTTATGAAGTGGTATTCTTACATATCCTTTCGAGAGAAAACTGTCCTGTGCCTTCTCTTTTGAGGCTACACACTTAGACATACACGCAACATGAAAGCTTTTCGACTTACAACGTGTTGTTTAGGAAAAACAAGATAATTTCGCACGATGCGGGATTTCCTTAAAACGTGATTTTCTGAAAAATTTTGACGAAAGAAAATTCTCCTTTTGGTTCCCTTTAGATGCTACATGTTAAGACGTACACGCCACAACAATTCTTTTCGAGATACAACGTGTAGTTTTGGAGATACAAGCTAATTTTGTACTATGCGTTATATCTTCTCGTAAAGAGTTTCCAATGCGTACGTATATGTCTTTACTCTGCAAAACTGTATTTCCTTATGAAGTGGTATTCTTACATATCCTTTCGAGAGAAAACTGTCCTGTGCCTTCTCTTTTGAGGCTACACACTTAGACATACACGCAACATGAAAGCTTTTCGACTTACAACGTGTTGTTTAGGAAAAACAAGATAATTTCGCACGATGCGGGATTTCCTTAAAACGTGATTTTCTGAAAAATTTTGACGAAAGAAAATTCTCCTTTTGGTTCTCTTTAGATGCTACATGTTAAGACGTACACGCCACAACAATTCTTTTCGAGATACAACGTGTAGTTTTGGAGATACAAGCTAATTTTGTACTATGCGTTATTTCTTCTCGTAAAGAGTTTCCAATGCGTACGTATATGTCTTTACTCTGCAAAACTGTATTTCCTTATGAAGTGGTATTCTTACATATCCTTTCGAGAGAAAACTGTCCTGTGCCTTCTCTTTTGAGGCTACACACTTAGACATACACGCAACATGAAAGCTTTTCGACTTACAACGTGTTGTTTAGGAAAAACAAGATAATTTCGCACGATGCGGGATTTCCTTAAAACGTGATTTTCTGAAAAATTTTGACGAAAGAAAATTCTCCTTTTGGTTCCCTTTAGATGCTACATGTTAAAACGTACACGCCACAACAATTCTTTTCGAGATACAACGTGTAGTTTTGGAGATACAAGCTAATTTTGTACTATGCGTTATTTCTTCTCGTAAAGAGTTTCCAATGCGTACGTATATGTCTTTACTCTGCAAAACTGTATTTCCTTATGAAGTGGTATTCTTACATATCCTTTCGAGAGAAAACTGTCCTGTGCCTTCTCTTTTGAGGCTACACACTTAGACATACACGCAACATGAAAGCTTTTCGACTTACAACGTGTTGTTTAGGAAAAACAAGATAATTTCGCACGATGCGGGATTTCCTTAAAACGTGATTTTCTGAAAAATTTTGACGAAAGAAAATTCTCCTTTTGGTTCTCTTTAGATGCTACATGTTAAGACGTACACGCCACAACAATTCTTTTCGAGATACAACGTGTAGTTTTGGAGATACAAGCTAATTTTGTACTATGCGTTATTTCTTCTCGTAAAGAGTTTCCAATGCGTACGTATATGTCTTTACTCTGCAAAACTGTATTTCCTTATGAAGTGGTATTCTTACATATCCTTTCGAGAGAAAACTGTCCTGTGCCTTCTCTTTTGAGGCTACACACTTAGACATACACGCAACATGAAAGCTTTTCGACTTACAACGTGTTGTTTAGGAAAAACAAGATAATTTCGCACGATGCGGGATTTCCTTAAAACGTGATTTTCTGAAAAATTTTGACGAAAGAAAATTCTCCTTTTGGTTCCCTTTAGATGCTACATGTTAAGACGTACACGCCACAACAATTCTTTTCGAGATACAACGTGTAGTTTTGGAGATACAAGCTAATTTTGTACTATGCGTTATTTCTTCTCGTAAAGAGTTTCCAATGCGTACGTATATGTCTTTACTCTGCAAAACTGTATTTCCTTATGAAGTGGTATTCTTACATATCCTTTCGAGAGAAAACTGTCCTGTGCCTTCTCTTTTGAGGCTACACACTTAGACATACACGCAACATGAAAGCTTTTCGACTTACAACGTGTTGTTTAGGAAAAACAAGATAATTTCGCACGATGCGGGATTTCCTTAAAACGTGATTTTCTGAAAAATTTTGACGAAAGAAAATTCTCCTTTTGGTTCTCTTTAGATGCTACATGTTAAGACGTACACGCCACAACAATTCTTTTCGAGATACAACGTGTAGTTTTGGAGATACAAGCTAATTTTGTACTATGCGTTATTTCTTCTCGTAAAGAGTTTCCAATGCGTACGTATATGTCTTTACTCTGCAAAACTGTATTTCCTTATGAAGTGGTATTCTTACATATCCTTTCGAGAGAAAACTGTCCTGTGCCTTCTCTTTTGAGGCTACACACTTAGACATACACGCAACATGAAAGCTTTTCGACTTACAA